>NC_080672.1:221003248-221303248 GCF_030247195.1 Topomyia yanbarensis | reverse complement strand
ATTCATAGTTAGGTGGAGACACGGATCGGAGCCAATTGGGTAATTCAATGAGAAAAAATCTATTTTTATTACACACACCGATAAAGCTGATTTTCGTGATTACAACAATGCTTCTTTCCAACTGAGGAAACGTGAAAAAAAAATTTTAAATTTAAAATAAAGAAATATGTTGACAGTCTTGATTTGACACTATCAGAAGCATTTGACATATCGAATTTCATGACAAATGATGCCCTGTCAGAAAAAATGAATACATGTTTTCCTGGTTTTCCCGCAGGGTTATTTTTATTTGACATAAACACTATCCAATGTATATAGTTTTTTTCATTTTAGGTGTTGTCTTGATAGGTCGTAAACAACCGCAGTTTTCCTTTGTATGGTTGTCTATGTTTACATAAGGAACGGAAAACTATATATAGCTTAATGACCCAATTAAGATTTCTGACAGCTGATTTACAACCACAGATGTAATATATCGCCAAAGGATTTTGGTTTGTTTGCCTCACGAAATACCAAACCTCGACCGGTTTTTGCAGAGCTAAATGTTTTGTTTTCCTCACGAAATAATTTTGCACCGTTTCTTTTTAACGGGAATAGAAAGGTCAATTGAACATACCGGAGCCAATCGAGCATGACGTCACACAACATGTTCTCGTCGGTTGTAAATGGAAAAGGTATTGTGATTATGGTGATGATTATTTTACTCTTTTCTTGTGTTATCGAACATAGAGAATCGAAAATAAACAATGTTTTTTCAGTAATACCGAGAGATATTCGCAGAAATATAAAATCACATCATATTTTCCAATTCTTTTCGCTATACGCATATGTTAAGTTCTTACCCAAGACGTCAACAATGAAACTATTTAGCTATAGTTTGAACATTTGCATGGGATGACATTGTTTTCTTCGTAAAATAAGAACTGCCAGTTTTCCGGCTGTTGTGTCCACCTAACTATGAATATACCCACATTCGGGGAAGGCTGCCCACATTCGGGGAAGGCTGCCTGAGCAAAAAGCCTGCCTCATGGCTACCTCACGGCTACCAGGCCCGATTGAGTGACGTTTCCTCTTGGATGTCAAATTCCAAAATGACAAGTAAAATTTGCCCGCTCCGAACGTGCACGCGGTTATTACTTTTTTTTCCGCCGTTGATTAGTTGCCTGTTGGAAGAATGCAACGATTCATTTTAAATGCCTTTCTATACACAGATAAGCATTTCATTTTATCTATAAAGGTAATATTCCAGTTGCAATTGAAAACTGGAATAGCCTACCAGCTACAATCGTATTTTCTCTGGTTCCGAATAATGAAATCACGTCGGAAGTGGTACGCATTATTCGTAAAATGAAGCGCTGTAATATGCGCTACTTCCGACGTCACGAATTAGCACGGAACAAGAGAAAAAACGATTGTCGCTGGTTGGATTTGGTTGTGAGTCCCAGGTTTTCAGTTCCATCAGTTTTACAACTGGACAGATAGATTTTTCGAACGAGGTATTCAACTCTATTCATATGCCGTTTTTCTTGGAGAACCACCGGGGCGACGGATTGCACATTCTAGCAGAAGTGAAAATAAGGCACGTCCAGTAGTTTGCTCCTTTACTAGAAAGCGCAATCCGCTGCCCCAGGGATTTTTAATGAAAAACGACAGTAGATTTTATGTACGTTATATGATTGTTCCATAAAGTAGCTTTTTCTGGCGACACTATAGTCTTTCTTAGAATTTTTCCTTCAATTTTTATGAGAAGATTTTCTAGAATATATTATTCAAAAAATACATTATCAGTCGAGCAAACTCTAACGGTTTATTGACAAAACGCTCAAGGTGAAAATTTATAACCGATTCCCTTTTTTCCACACGAAGCTCCGATACAAAAGAATGCTGGAACCGGTACGATTTGCCAAGCGGGATACTATGTGCACCTCACGTATGAAGAATTTATGGTCAATTAGCAGAAGGACGTATAGGACTTAATGAATACGATGCACCTCAATAACCAGCACTACCGGCTCGAAAAAACCTAGATCTGCATACGTGAATCGCGAAAGATGCAGCTGGACATTTGTCGCCGCACACGAATCATCGACACTATCATCACGATTCAGCGCTGGTTCCGGTCGATTCTGTAGCTAAAAATACTGTCTGTACCGCAGTACGTACTTGAAGGCCAATTTACTGACGAAGATGCGAACGGAAGTGGCAGTGGCGCTTGGCCTTAAGCCCCTACACGGTGCGAAGGTGATACAATAGGCTGAAGAATGGTGTACAGTTAATGCGTGGTAAACAGGCACGGGAACGGTTTAATTTAAGCTAGGTAAGAAGGAGTCTTTTAAGGGTATTTCATTGAAGTTTGGGTTTCGAATCTACACAAACACCCAGCAGTATGTAATATGGGGTTTCACTTTCGTATACGTTTTGCAAAACATAAAAAAATGAGATAATGATAACACTGGGTATATAATATCGTCAGCTACATTCGACTTTGCCAGATTTGAAATATGTAACAATATACAAGAATTACGGCAAAAATTAATTTCCAATCATTATGTAAAGAATGCTGCGATTCAAACTTTAAACTCGTTTTTCTCGAAATCAATATTTTGTCACTTAGTCCGGTCTGACATAACACCGATCAATTACGCTTGATAGTTCATTTTTAAACAATTAAAATTTTCCCTTCTCAGAAACTACAACGTGCCAAACTACAGTCGACGCAGAGCCTCCCCGCATCCGAACGTCGATAGGACGATGATGATTATTACGAGGACATGGGTCTGATGGATGAGCGTCGTCGGCGTTAAGACGTGACTTTTTGTGCGAAAATAATATCAGCGGCAGAAATGTGTATAGTGGTTTGCTAGATGGATACAGTAGCAGTCAGCAGTATGTGGAAATGCCACTCTATCGATTGGACGATGTGTTGAACCGACCAATACGAAAGCACGAAATCGAACGTGTGAGCAAAAGTACATTTGACGATACACAGGTTCCAGTAGTGGAATAATTCGGCTTCGCTTATAGCTAACTAACAGAACGTCTAGTACACTTCCACCATCAACGACAGCATACCATCAACAGCAGCCGCTACAACAATATCAACAACAGCAATGTATCCCACCTAGTGGCCTTGCAGGATCGCAGAGCAATCACTCGCTACACAGCGGACATTAAGCAACTATCCGGATGATTTTGTTCAAAACTACTACAACACTACGACGCCGAAAAGTTAGTTCTATTTTTGTAAGCTTATCTGTCGAAGAATTTTTTTCTTGCATATAATTTTACTAAAATACCCATTTTCTGCGCTAGATGAAGCGGCAGCCCTGCTCGTAAGATTTCAAATACGCAAGCAAGAATATCCACCTGACGTTATTGAGTGCAGCAACGACGACGACCTCCGGTTACCAATGGAAGTGGAAACGGTTCAGGTCAGATGACCCTCAGTCGACGGAGTTCCATTGCCAGACGGATACACTAAAATGACGAAATTCGGACCCTACAAAAAAATGGTACCGTTAGAGGTTAATCGGGGGAATGATATGTACCAGTCAAGTACACGGATCAACGTTGACGGCACCAGCTCCACAAGGTGCAGCGGATCAATAAGGTGGAAAAGTGTGCCAGTTGACAGGAGAGTGATTCGTTTGTTAACGAAGGCTATCGCTATCTCGATTGCAAGATGTTGGTGCACACGAATGTATCCGGAATGGGGATATTAAATCGTTGCTGTGTGCAGCTAAACGGTCGAAGCGGATATGAACGGGGAAACATGGCGAGCAAATTCCGATTGTTTCAGAAAGTAGTTCCAATTCAAAGTTTTCCGCAACGAGGGAATACACCGATACGATGGACAAGATTATAAGGGATGCCAAAGAGTTTCAGTTCCTGCAGGATTTCATCATGCAGAATATATGCAAGATGGAAAGTGATTGCGAGAAACCTTCGGTGGTGGAGAGTTCAAAGACAATCTGGTGACGCACAAACAATACTCTGATCTGCTGAGCTTCAAGTATCGGGATCTCATCGCAGTATGTTAACGAGACACGTTCGGGTAAGAACAATGATTTCCCCCTAACGATGGGTGTAAATACATCCCGAGGTTCCATGAATGAAACGCGAAACCGAGAAGCCGAAGACGAGATGGAAAAACCACAAGAAACGAAAATGCGACGAACATACCGCTTACATTGCACAGTGGTCGCAATGGTACCAAAACGTGCGTTTAATTCCTGGTGCTCTAGGAGTTGATTTTAGAGATTTGGTTTGTTAGAAACACTTTTTCAGAATGGAAGGCCCCTTCTTTTGATGTATACTGAATTGTGATTAATTCACCTAAAAGTGAGATAGAAAATTTATTTCCACAAACTTTTGAGATAGAGTCATGATGTCAATGACAAAGTTATAGAAAATTCTACTGCGAGAAAACTTGCCGAACATGCAAACTCTCTAAAATGTAACGGTGTTGAGATAAAGCGCGTTGTTTGTGGGAGACACCCAAAAAACCATTTTTTCATTATAACTTCTTTTTGAGATTTTTTCGATTCTTCAAATGTTCTACAAAGTTGTTTAAAATAAGGAATTACAGATATTCGTCAAAGACGTCAACATTTTTTATTTCAAAACTTAAGAGTTATCAAATAAAGTTGATTAAAAATACCGCCATTTTGAACGTCAATTACTAAGAGATGTGGAAATATGTGGAAGACATTTCGATTCTATGAGAAAGATAATGAAAAGTACTCTAAGAAAAAATACTAGTCCCAACGGGCATCAACCGGCCTGTATATAAAAAATACGTTTTGGCAGTGTATGTTTTGTATTTTGAAATACATAAATATGTCGGAGACATTATATTTTTTATTAAAGAATTTGAAAGTTATCTAACAATGTAGTTAACGAATACCGCTATTTTGAACATCATTAACTGAAAGATGTGGAGACATGTGGAAGACCTTTTGACTCCGTAAGATACTGAAAAATACTACAAGAAAAAGTACTAGTCACAACGGGCATGCAACGGCCTGTATATAAAAATACGTTTTGGCAATGTTTGTTTTGTATGTTGTAACAAAATAAAAAATATTTTCAAAATAAGTTTTCAATATGATTTTTGTTTTAATTTATCAAATGTTGGGCAAGTATTTGTTTGTTTTATTCTATAGTAAGAAATATAAAAATGATCCTTTTGAAATAGCTATGTACTGTTTTCATTTTTAACTATCTTCTTCACTACTATTTTCGTCTTCACTGCCAGTGTCATCATCAATCACCAATAGTCGTTTTGTATCATCCGAAAATGGTTTTTTATGTTTCGGCTCTTGATGGCGAATACTCGATATTACTGGATCAGATGATTCGAGCAGTCTGTGGAGTAGATCTGTATTTGTTGCTTCACGACGATATTTACGGGTATGTATCAATCGAAACCGTTTAACGTCCTTATTTTTGGACTCCTGCGCTTCTTCCGATAGCTGTCCGATCGGCACAAGAAACGATTCTATAATTTTTGCTCCGTGGATCAAAATCTTGTGGACAGTTGCTGGCATCCGGAACCATGGGTATTGCTGAACAAGCATTCGTGCTGTTTCGATTCCATACGACTCAAATCTATCGCTTCTTACCTCGATATCTGGAATATGTAAAATTTCATTTGAGTTGAACAAATACAATAAGAATGTTAGTTACTTGAACTTAACGCTTCCAATATCGTCTTACAGCGATACAACAGCTCTGGCTCAATACCACAGATTTCAGCCGATAGCCGCCAGTTTTTGAAGAAACAGCGTGATGTATTACCACAGTTCGAGTTTCCATTCCCTCCTGTCCGGGGTTCATCTACTCGCAACCCAAGGTCATTCTTAAACCTTTTTTGGAGATACTTCTTTTTCTTGGCGACATTCTCTTTTTCGATTATTGTCCTGGCCTGCCACTTCTGAATATCGAGGCGATACGAAAGGTGAATAAAATATTCGAAAAATCTTATGTATGCGTGGAGTGTCGATAGGCCATATTGAAATGTGTCATCGCGAGTGTTGCGCTCGATTATCTCGTCGATGTTGTTCATAATCTTAGGCGTCGCTCCACATATATAACACCTTTGAGCAGAGCTTGTGGATGTTAACGTGTTTATCACTTTTACATCTACCATCGTCATTTTTAAATCATAATGAATAATAATTGTGCGGTTCTCATATTTAACCCTTGATGGGTGAAGTACAATTAACTGTCTATCAATTTTCTCCTTTTCGAATAAAATTAATTCAGTTGTTTCTTTCCTGTATTGTATGTGTAACGGTCGGCAATAACGAACGGAAGAGGGTCGAGGATTTTGAAATAAAGTTTTGCCGTTAGTTGTAGCACTGATCGGTACGATAGACGTTACAAATATATTTGAATCAGTCTTTGTGCCATCATCATCATCATCGTTGAACATTTGATTAAATTCATTGAGATCACTACAGCCATCGCAACCATACTTCACAAATAATATGACGTTCTCCAGCTCCAAATCCGAAAAGTTTTTTAGAGTATCAGCTATTGAAAGAATAATTCTTTCAGATGTGTGATCTAGGAGGGCCTGAAGAGTAATTTCCATTTCCGTTTCATTAATAGTTATGGCAGATTTATCGGGATAACATTTCTTTTTTGCTTCTAGAACTCGCATATATGACGGGTAGATATCCGCATTTCGTTTTTTAGCACCCAACCTCATTCTATGGTACTGTGCCCTTGTATTGTCATTATCAAGAAGCAACGCTAATGCTTCATCAGGGGAATAAGGTACAACAAATGCAGACTTCAATGACTTTATCATTTTTGTTGCTCTATGCGGTGTTGTTTGGGTAGCCAACTGAACCACAGAAGCCTGGTCCCTCTTACCCTCTTCCCGAAGTTTCATAGAACTCGCAAAAGACAGTTCGACTGAACTGTGACTAGCTCTCAAGTCTGCGGTTTTCCGTCGTTTGACACTATCTGTACTTTGGGAAAAAAGTACCAGTTTTCTACCTCTCTTGCTGGATGACTGCGACAGTTGGTTCAACAATGACGATGGCATTGGAAATGGTTTATCAAGGTAATTAGATTTATACCTCAATATCCGCTCTTCGATGTAATGGCACTGTTTCCACAATGAATTGAAATTTTTACACAATCTATACATAAGTTTCTCAACTTTCTCATAACCTTCGATTCCACTAGTGTCAACAATACCATACCATTTCATTAAATGTTTTAGCAGAACGGCAGATTTCTCCGAATGGCTCCCTTCTAGGTTTTTCCAAAGCATAAATAGATCCCGGTGATTCATAGGTTCTATAATCGACGGAATGAGTAACAGGATTTAAGTGAAACTAGTTTTGTTCACCGATTTGATATCAAAAAGCCGAAGAACATAGCTAATATACCATAAAACTTTTATTTACCTGCTACCTGTGCAGCCATTCTAATTGTCCCGAGAATTCCAAATTCAAACACACAAATTACAGCTTGAACGGTAGCACTAATTTCACACAGGATATCCGTGTGCAAAATGTAAACAAAGAGTTTTTGTGAAACGATCAGAATTGCCAGACTAACTTTATATAACACAGTACGTTTGTCAGATAAAATTAAATTTGAAATTCTATTCAATTTGAATGGTTTCAACGCATGGTTGTACATACATTTTGAAGGACTAAAAGCAATTCTCAAAACAGAAACTTGGTTATTCTTATTATGCAAATGATGAAATGGCAACTCTGGTCGTTATCGGTGTAATCGGTTCGAGAAAGTTCCATCCATATTGTAGTCGTTTCCAAATTGGTCAAAATCTTTTCCACATCTTTTAGAGATTAACATTCGAAAAAATTTTAATTATTGAATAACTCGTTAGTTTGAGAAAACAAAACTTCAGTATTTACGACCTATTTTAGCGTTGTTTTTTAAATATTTTCATTTATTTCGTAGAACATTTGACACATAGAATAAAATGACGGAAAAAAATTATATGGAATATATACTAAACAAACATTGCCAAAACGTATTTTTTATATACAGGCCGGTTGATGCCCGTTGGGACTAGTATTTTTTCTTAGAGTACTTTTCATTATCTTTCTCATAGAATCGAAATGTCTTCCACATATTTCCACATCTCTTAGTAATTGACGTTCAAAATGGCGGTATTTTTAATCAACTTTATTTGATAACTCTTAAGTTTTGAAATAAAAAATGTTGACGTCTTTGACGAATATCTGTAATTTCTTATTTTCAACAACTTTGTAGAACATTTGAAGAATCGAAAAAATCTCAAAAAGAAGTTATAATGAAAAAATAATTTTTTGGGTGTCTCCCACAAACAACGCGCTTTATCTCAACACCGTTACATTTTGGAGAGTTTGCATGTTCGGCAAGTTTTCTCGCAGTAGAATTTTCTATAACTTTGTCATTGACATCATGACTCTATCTCAAAAGTTTGTGGAAATAAATTTTCTATCTCACTTTTAGGTGAATTAATCACAATTCAGTATACATCAAAAGAAGGGGCCTTCCATTCTGAAAAAGTGTTTCTAACAAACCAAATCTCTAAAATCAACTCCTAGAGCACCAGGAATTAAACGCACGTTTTGGTACCATTGCGACCACTGTGCAGTGGTCGCAATGGTACCAAAACGTGCGTTTAATTCCTGGTGCTCTAGGAGTTGATTTTAGAGATTTGGTTTGTTAGAAACACTTTTTCAGAATGGAAGGCCCCTTCTTTTGATGTATACTGAATTGTGATTAATTCACCTAAAAGTGAGATAGAAAATTTATTTCCACAAACTTTTGAGATAGAGTCATGATGTCAATGACAAAGTTATAGAAAATTCTACTGCGAGAAAACTTGCCGAACATGCAAACTCTCCAAAATGTAACGGTGTTGAGATAAAGCGCGTTGTTTGTGGGAGACACCCAAAAAACCATTTTTTCATTATAACTTCTTTTTGAGATTTTTTCGATTCTTCAAATGTTCTACAAAGTTGTTGAAAATAAGAAATTACAGATATTCGTCAAAGACGTCAACATTTTTTATTTCAAAACTTAAGAGTTATCAAATAAAGTTGATTAAAAATACCGCCATTTTGAACGTCAATTACTAAGAGATGTGGAAATATGTGGAAGACATTTCGATTCTATGAGAAAGATAATGAAAAGTACTCTAAGAAAAAATACTAGTCCCAACGGGCATCAACCGGCCTGTATATAAAAAATACGTTTTGGCAATGTTTGTTTAGTATATATTCCATATAATTTTTTTCCGTCATTTTATTCTATGTGTCAAATGTTCTACGAAATAAATGAAAATATTTAAAAAACAACGCTAAAATAGGTCGTAAATACTGAAGTTTTGTTTTCTCAAACTAACGAGTTATTCAATAATTAAAATTTTTTCGAATGTTAATCTCTAAAAGATGTGGAAAAGATTTTGACCAATTTGGAAACGACTACAATATGGATGGAACTTTCTCGAACCGATTACACCGATAACGACCAGAGTTGCCATTTCATCATTTGCATAATAAGAATAACCAAGTTTCTGTTTTGAGAATTGCTTTTAGTCCTTCAAAATGTATGTACAACCATGCGTTGAAACCATTCAAATTGAATAGAATTTCAAATTTAATTTTATCTGACAAACGTACTGTGTTATATAAAGTTAGTCTGGCAATTCTGATCGTTTCACAAAAACTCTTTGTTTACATTTTGCACACGGATATCCTGTGTGAAATTAGTGCTACCGTTCAAGCTGTAATTTGTGTGTTTGAATTTGGAATTCTCGGGACAATTAGAATGGCTGCACAGGTAGCAGGTAAATAAAAGTTTTATGGTATATTAGCTATGTTCTTCGGCTTTTTGATATCAAATCGGTGAACAAAACTAGTTTCACTTAAATCCTGTTACTCATTCCGTCGATTATAGAACCTATGAATCACCGGGATCTATTTATGCTTTGGAAAAACCTAGAAGGGAGCCATTCGGAGAAATCTGCCGTTCTGCTAAAACATTTAATGAAATGGTATGGTATTGTTGACACTAGTGGAATCGAAGGTTATGAGAAAGTTGAGAAACTTATGTATAGATTGTGTAAAAATTTCAATTCATTGTGGAAACAGTGCCATTACATCGAAGAGCGGATATTGAGGTATAAATCTAATTACCTTGATAAACCATTTCCAATGCCATCGTCATTGTTGAACCAACTGTCGCAGTCATCCAGCAAGAGAGGTAGAAAACTGGTACTTTTTTCCCAAAGTACAGATAGTGTCAAACGACGGAAAACCGCAGACTTGAGAGCTAGTCACAGTTCAGTCGAACTGTCTTTTGCGAGTTCTATGAAACTTCGGGAAGAGGGTAAGAGGGACCAGGCTTCTGTGGTTCAGTTGGCTACCCAAACAACACCGCATAGAGCAACAAAAATGATAAAGTCATTGAAGTCTGCATTTGTTGTACCTTATTCCCCTGATGAAGCATTAGCGTTGCTTCTTGATAATGACAATACAAGGGCACAGTACCATAGAATGAGGTTGGGTGCTAAAAAACGAAATGCGGATATCTACCCGTCATATATGCGAGTTCTAGAAGCAAAAAAGAAATGTTATCCCGATAAATCTGCCATAACTATTAATGAAACGGAAATGGAAATTACTCTTCAGGCCCTCCTAGATCACACATCTGAAAGAATTATTCTTTCAATAGCTGATACTCTAAAAAACTTTTCGGATTTGGAGCTGGAGAACGTCATATTATTTGTGAAGTATGGTTGCGATGGCTGTAGTGATCTCAATGAATTTAATCAAATGTTCAACGATGATGATGATGATGGCACAAAGACTGATTCAAATATATTTGTAACGTCTATCGTACCGATCAGTGCTACAACTAACGGCAAAACTTTATTTCAAAATCCTCGACCCTCTTCCGTTCGTTATTGCCGACCGTTACACATACAATACAGGAAAGAAACAACTGAATTAATTTTATTCGAAAAGGAGAAAATTGATAGACAGTTAATTGTACTTCACCCATCAAGGGTTAAATATGAGAACCGCACAATTATTATTCATTATGATTTAAAAATGACGATGGTAGATGTAAAAGTGATAAACACGTTAACATCCACAAGCTCTGCTCAAAGGTGTTATATATGTGGAGCGACGCCTAAGATTATGAACAACATCGACGAGATAATCGAGCGCAACACTCGCGATGACACATTTCAATATGGCCTATCGACACTCCACGCATACATAAGATTTTTCGAATATTTTATTCACCTTTCGTATCGCCTCGATATTCAGAAGTGGCAGGCCAGGACAATAATCGAAAAAGAGAATGTCGCCAAGAAAAAGAAGTATCTCCAAAAAAGGTTTAAGAATGACCTTGGGTTGCGAGTAGATGAACCCCGGACAGGAGGGAATGGAAACTCGAACTGTGGTAATACATCACGCTGTTTCTTCAAAAACTGGCGGCTATCGGCTGAAATCTGTGGTATTGAGCCAGAGCTGTTGTATCGCTGTAAGACGATATTGGAAGCGTTAAGTTCAAGTAACTAACATTCTTATTGTATTTGTTCAACTCAAATGAAATTTTACATATTCCAGATATCGAGGTAAGAAGCGATAGATTTGAGTCGTATGGAATCGAAACAGCACGAATGCTTGTTCAGCAATACCCATGGTTCCGGATGCCAGCAACTGTCCACAAGATTTTGATCCACGGAGCAAAAATTATAGAATCGTTTCTTGTGCCGATCGGACAGCTATCGGAAGAAGCGCAGGAGTCCAAAAATAAGGACGTTAAACGGTTTCGATTGATACATACCCGTAAATATCGTCGTGAAGCAACAAATACAGATCTACTCCACAGACTGCTCGAATCATCTGATCCAGTAATATCGAGTATTCGCCATCAAGAGCCGAAACATAAAAAACCATTTTCGGATGATACAAAACGACTATTGGTGATTGATGATGACACTGGCAGTGAAGACGAAAATAGTAGTGAAGAAGATAGTTAAAAATGAAAACAGTACATAGCTATTTCAAAAGGATCATTTTTATATTTCTTACTATAGAATAAAACAAACAAATACTTGCCCAACATTTGATAAATTAAAACAAAAATCATATTGAAAACATATTTTGAAAATATTTTTTATTTTGTTACAACATACAAAACAAACATTGCCAAAACGTATTTTTATATACAGGCCGTTGCATGCCCGTTGTGACTAGTACTTTTTCTTGTAGTATTTTTCAGTATCTTACGGAGTCAAAAGGTCTTCCACATGTCTCCACATCTTTCAGTTAATGATGTTCAAAATAGCGGTATTCGTTAACTACATTGTTAGATAACTTTCAAATTCTTTAATAAAAAATATAATGTCTCCGACATATTTATGTATTTCAAAATACAAAACATACACTGCCAAAACGTATTTTTTATATACAGGCCGGTTGATGCCCGTTGGGACTAGTATTTTTTCTTAGAGTACTTTTCATTATCTTTCTCATAGAATCGAAATGTCTTCCACATATTCCATTTTATTTCAAAACTTAAGAGTTATCAAATAAAGTTGATTAAAAATACCGCCATTTTGAACGTCAATTACTAAGAGATGTGGAAATATGTGGAAGACATTTCGATTCTATGAGAAAGATAATGAAAAGTACTCTAAGAAAAAATACTAGTCCCAACGGGCATCAACCGGCCTGTATATAAAAAATACGTTTTGGCAATGTTTGTTTAGTATATATTCCATATAATTTTTTTCCGTCATTTTATTCTATGTGTCAAATGTTCTACGAAATAAATGAAAATATTTAAAAAACAACGCTAAAATAGGTCGTAAATACTGAAGTTTTGTTTTCTCAAACTAACGAGTTATTCAATAATTAAAATTTTTTCGAATGTTAATCTCTAAAAGATGTGGAAAAGATTTTGACCAATTTGGAAACGACTACAATATGGATGGAACTTTCTCGAACCGATTACACCGATAACGACCAGAGTTGCCATTTCATCATTTGCATAATAAGAATAACCAAGTTTCTGTTTTGAGAATTGCTTTTAGTCCTTCAAAATGTATGTACAACCATGCGTTGAAACCATTCAAATTGAATAGAATTTCAAATTTAATTTTATCTGACAAACGTACTGTGTTATATAAAGTTAGTCTGGCAATTCTGATCGTTTCACAAAAACTCTTTGTTTACATTTTGCACACGGATATCCTGTGTGAAATTAGTGCTACCGTTCAAGCTGTAATTTGTGTGTTTGAATTTGGAATTCTCGGGACAATTAGAATGGCTGCACAGGTAGCAGGTAAATAAAAGTTTTATGGTATATTAGCTATGTTCTTCGGCTTTTTGATATCAAATCGGTGAACAAAACTAGTTTCACTTAAATCCTGTTACTCATTCCGTCGATTATAGAACCTATGAATCACCGGGATCTATTTATGCTTTGGAAAAACCTAGAAGGGAGCCATTCGGAGAAATCTGCCGTTCTGCTAAAACATTTAATGAAATGGTATGGTATTGTTGACACTAGTGGAATCGAAGGTTATGAGAAAGTTGAGAAACTTATGTATAGATTGTGTAAAAATTTCAATTCATTGTGGAAACAGTGCCATTACATCGAAGAGCGGATATTGAGGTATAAATCTAATTACCTTGATAAACCATTTCCAATGCCATCGTCATTGTTGAACCAACTGTCGCAGTCATCCAGCAAGAGAGGTAGAAAACTGGTACTTTTTTCCCAAAGTACAGATAGTGTCAAACGACGGAAAACCGCAGACTTGAGAGCTAGTCACAGTTCAGTCGAACTGTCTTTTGCGAGTTCTATGAAACTTCGGGAAGAGGGTAAGAGGGACCAGGCTTCTGTGGTTCAGTTGGCTACCCAAACAACACCGCATAGAGCAACAAAAATGATAAAGTCATTGAAGTCTGCATTTGTTGTACCTTATTCCCCTGATGAAGCATTAGCGTTGCTTCTTGATAATGACAATACAAGGGCACAGTACCATAGAATGAGGTTGGGTGCTAAAAAACGAAATGCGGATATCTACCCGTCATATATGCGAGTTCTAGAAGCAAAAAAGAAATGTTATCCCGATAAATCTGCCATAACTATTAATGAAACGGAAATGGAAATTACTCTTCAGGCCCTCCTAGATCACACATCTGAAAGAATTATTCTTTCAATAGCTGATACTCTAAAAAACTTTTCGGATTTGGAGCTGGAGAACGTCATATTATTTGTGAAGTATGGTTGCGATGGCTGTAGTGATCTCAATGAATTTAATCAAATGTTCAACGATGATGATGATGATGGCACAAAGACTGATTCAAATATATTTGTAACGTCTATCGTACCGATCAGTGCTACAACTAACGGCAAAACTTTATTTCAAAATCCTCGACCCTCTTCCGTTCGTTATTGCCGACCGTTACACATACAATACAGGAAAGAAACAACTGAATTAATTTTATTCGAAAAGGAGAAAATTGATAGACAGTTAATTGTACTTCACCCATCAAGGGTTAAATATGAGAACCGCACAATTATTATTCATTATGATTTAAAAATGACGATGGTAGATGTAAAAGTGATAAACACGTTAACATCCACAAGCTCTGCTCAAAGGTGTTATATATGTGGAGCGACGCCTAAGATTATGAACAACATCGACGAGATAATCGAGCGCAACACTCGCGATGACACATTTCAATATGGCCTATCGACACTCCACGCATACATAAGATTTTTCGAATATTTTATTCACCTTTCGTATCGCCTCGATATTCAGAAGTGGCAGGCCAGGACAATAATCGAAAAAGAGAATGTCGCCAAGAAAAAGAAGTATCTCCAAAAAAGGTTTAAGAATGACCTTGGGTTGCGAGTAGATGAACCCCGGACAGGAGGGAATGGAAACTCGAACTGTGGTAATACATCACGCTGTTTCTTCAAAAACTGGCGGCTATCGGCTGAAATCTGTGGTATTGAGCCAGAGCTGTTGTATCGCTGTAAGACGATATTGGAAGCGTTAAGTTCAAGTAACTAACATTCTTATTGTATTTGTTCAACTCAAATGAAATTTTACATATTCCAGATATCGAGGTAAGAAGCGATAGATTTGAGTCGTATGGAATCGAAACAGCACGAATGCTTGTTCAGCAATACCCATGGTTCCGGATGCCAGCAACTGTCCACAAGATTTTGATCCACGGAGCAAAAATTATAGAATCGTTTCTTGTGCCGATCGGACAGCTATCGGAAGAAGCGCAGGAGTCCAAAAATAAGGACGTTAAACGGTTTCGATTGATACATACCCGTAAATATCGTCGTGAAGCAACAAATACAGATCTACTCCACAGACTGCTCGAATCATCTGATCCAGTAATATCGAGTATTCGCCATCAAGAGCCGAAACATAAAAAACCATTTTCGGATGATACAAAACGACTATTGGTGATTGATGATGACACTGGCAGTGAAGACGAAAATAGTAGTGAAGAAGATAGTTAAAAATGAAAACAGTACATAGCTATTTCAAAAGGATCATTTTTATATTTCTTACTATAGAATAAAACAAACAAATACTTGCCCAACATTTGATAAATTAAAACAAAAATCATATTGAAAACATATTTTGAAAATATTTTTTATTTTGTTACAACATACAAAACAAACATTGCCAAAACGTATTTTTATATACAGGCCGTTGCATGCCCGTTGTGACTAGTACTTTTTCTTGTAGTATTTTTCAGTATCTTACGGAGTCAAAAGGTCTTCCACATGTCTCCACATCTTTCAGTTAATGATGTTCAAAATAGCGGTATTCGTTAACTACATTGTTAGATAACTTTCAAATTCTTTAATAAAAAATATAATGTCTCCGACATATTTATGTATTTCAAAATACAAAACATACACTGCCAAAACGTATTTTTTATATACAGGCCGGTTGATGCCCGTTGGGACTAGTATTTTTTCTTAGAGTACTTTTCATTATCTTTCTCATAGAATCGAAATGTCTTCCACATATTTCCACATCTCTTAGTAATTGACGTTCAAAATGGCGGTATTTTTAATCAACTTTATTTGATAACTCTTAAGTTTTGAAATAAAAAATGTTGACGTCTTTGACGAATATCTGTAATTCCTTATTTTAAACAACTTTGTAGAGCATTTGAAGAATCGAAAAAATCTCAAAAAGAAGTTATAATGAAAAAATGGTTTTTTGGGTGTCTCCCACAAACAACGCGCTTTATCTCAACACCGTTACATTTTGGAGAGTTTGCATGTTCGGCAAGTTTTCTCGCAGTAGAATTTTCTATAACTTTGTCATTGACATCATGACTCTATCTCAAAAGTTTGTGGAAATAAATTTTCTATCTCACTTTTAGGTGAATTAATCACAATTCAGTATACATCAAAAGAAGGGGCCTTCCATTCTGAAAAAGTGTTTCTAACAAACCAAATCTCTAAAATCAACTCCTAGAGCACCAGAAATTAAACGCACGTTTTGGTACCATTGCGACCACTGTGCACTGTGCGGTGTCACAGAATGATTTGCAAAGTGGGTGGGCGGGGTGGTTTGGATTTAATTCAATACGGTGTGTGCTGCTTAAGAGTATTGCGTTTGAAAAAAATATATATTTATTTTTATGCATGCGTGTGCGTTGTAACTTGTTAATCTATGTTTACGGCGCTTTGTAGCTGCGTAGGGTAAAGAGCCTATTGGTTTTCATGTTTCATATTTCGGTTATATGCTTTTTATCAGTAAGGCATCTGACAACGTGCTTCTGTAGTTATTGCACTGTTCAGCAGCGTAGTATTTTATATAGAAGAGTACACTCAGGTTTTTTTACGCGGATTTTGAAATTTACGCGGTTTTCATTAACGCGTTTTTTTTTAAATTTACGCGGTTTTCATTTACACGTATCCCCTGCGTGAAAAAACTGAGTGTAATTGCATCGGAAACAATCACATTCCCAGCAGAACTTTTTGTTTTCTAATTTCAAACACTTTTGTTACGTACTGCACACAACGTAAAATTTTAAAACAGAACTTACCGTCCCAGCAGCAGTTGAGGCGGGTGTTTTTTTTCGATTCAAATTCAAGCCATGTCTTAAGCGTTACTGGACTTAAAATTTGTTTTCCCAGTTTATCCAGTCAGAATATCTGTCCTACCCTATGTATTTAAAACACAGTTCTAATTGCGTTTTAAAGTATACAACAAATAGAATGGTTGGGTATACTAATTTAAATTTTAAAATAAATCTGTTTTAAATTATGAAACAAACCGCTGTACTGAAGATATAATTATGTCAGTCCTATTACCACATAAAACACCTATATAACATAAAACGCTGCAGAATTGGTTTAATAATACAATGTTTACACTACAGAGTTATAACACGTTTTAATAATTAGCAACAAGAAAAATGTCACCAAGATAGCATAAAAACCCGTTTTAACTGGTAGTGCGAACGTTGCATAACAATGTAATTTATCAAATAATTTGATTTTTTCCACCACTAATCGATCAAGAAATACTTAAACTTAAGATTGTTTACTTAAGTTCATTAGTACATTATTGAAAATTTAAATGGAAAATGAAATTTCATATTTCATGGAGAATCTGTATATTTCCGTTGGCGGGAGTGGACTTCCTCATCACAGCTCTCAATATGGTACTTTTTTTTTGAATATATTTTCTGGACAGACCACCCTATTTTTGCTAGATAGATCAGCCAAATAATGCCAATCACCTAGTGAGATACTTGATTAATTAATAGATTACCGTTAAAAGACCTTCAATAAATTATGTTTTGATGGGGAGTGTATATAGCAAATTGTAACATACGAAAACAGGCGAGTGAACAAGAACGTGAGTCGATATGTGTGATAGATAAAATTCATTTGCACGCTCTTGAAAAAAGCTACATTTTTAATGTCACCATGGTCGTGTCCTGCACACAACCCTTTCATTTTTTTGTCTTTCTCAAATAAATCAAATTTAAGTAAAAGCATTTTTGCGTATTATCCTACAGCGCTCATATTAAAAAATATTTGTTTTGCGCTGATTCTGTGAATTCTTATAAAGACTTTTCAAGGATCACATACATTTGGAGGTTTTTCATAATGCAGATAGGGTAAAGACCACCAATCGCCAATGACTTGACCTATAATTTGCTTTCAATTATTGCCAAGATTTCCTAAAATCTACACAAATTTACAAGCGATTTGGTTCATTTGCAGGAACGGTTTCAGCAGGTAGCAGTATCAAGATCTGCAGTCTACTAACCTCAAACCAAAAAACAAAATTGACCTTCATATAACAGCATTGTTGAAGTAAAAAAAAATCTGATATCCTTCTGTTATATTAATGCATCAAATTATTCAACATAGTTTTTAATATTTTTAAATGAAATAAGAGAATCATTCAAGTACTTTAAAACGACTGTCGTAGATTTGGTAGACCACTCTGCAAAGAGCTTAATTGAGTGCATCAAGTGCAATACTGAAACCCAGAAACTAAGCATGATTTCGATTAGGGTTCGTCGCGGTGCGGATGTGGGCGGTAAATGAATTGTCCGCACCGCAACCGCAAAAAAATAATAAAACCGCACCGCTTACCGCAACCGCACTTTATTTACCGCACCGCACCGCACCGCGCGGTAATGCGGTAAATGCGATAAAATTTTTATATTTTTAAAAATAGTGTTGAAAAATTGTACATTTGTGTAACCATATATAATAAAATGTTAATCTTATTCACACGAAATTTAACTTTAAGAGACTCCTCAGAATGTAATGTTTATGAAAAAATCAACTTTTGCATTTTCTATTAATAAAATTCCATACATTTTAAGGCAAACATTATACATTCAAAAACGTTCTACTGCAGTAATAGGAAAACTTTTATTTTAGCAACCCTTCAGTTAATTGAAAAATGTGGAATAAAAATGTAATAAGAAATGAAGTTGCATATTTTTTCTTTAAATTTTCATATTTTCAATGCTTTTGACATATGAAAATGAAATGGATGATTTTCGCATTTACGTAGTAAACCACCTTTCATTCTTAATGGAATTTCACCAAAAGAAATTTAAAATCGAAATACCAGTACTTCTATATAGTAGCGCATATATTCCAATACAGTGAAATAAAAACATATTGTATTTCATATTTGACGAAAAAAAATTGCCTATACATTACATATAATCAGGAGTCCGATCTCAACCGGCACAGAATTATTGAACATTAGAAAAACTGCAAAAAATGTATGATTTGTAGCATACAGCAGAAATGATTTTTAAAAATAGGGGGTTTTACGGACAAAATATCCCAAAACTCTACCTTCCGCATTCTTCAAGAAACAGATGTATTATCATTTAAAAACTAAGATTGCTCCCTTTAAAAATGAATGAAGTGTAATTTTCTAAATGCTAGTTCGAAAGTTCTAGCATTTAATATATTTTCCTCTAATATTTTGCCAAAGAGCCAATGGCAAAAACTTCAATTGAAGTGAACGGGAGTCAAACTATGTGGTATTTGGCAACAAAAGCTTCAAAAAAGCTACAAAATAGTCTTGACTGAAAAATATTTGGACCTAATTTGGTAGAAAATTATAGTAAATTTTAATGGAGTACGCGAAAAAAGTTATGTAGCATTATGCTATATTTCACCCTAAGGAGGAAAATTTGGTAAACACCAAAATTTCTCACTAGGGTGAAAATTTGTTGGTAAAACCAGTCTTTGCACTTGAGGGCACAAATCCTTATTTCTTGTCTTGGCTTAGCAGGCCTATGCAAAAACACTATGCTATATTTCACCCTAAGGAGGAAAATTTGGTAAACACCAACATTTCTCACTAAGGTGATCACGTTTGATCACGTCTTTACCAAAAATATATCGAAAACGAAATCGAGAGAAGTGATTCACTTGGATTTAAGAGTAAACATGTATTGTTTTTAAATGATCTAATAATTTTGTCTCTATTTGGATCTTGCATTTTATGTATTTGAAATGGTTAGTTTATGAAGTTTTACTTAGAAGTATAAAATAACTAGTCCAAAATATGTCGTAAAAATAATAGCGTCAAAATATTTCGGACACAGCTAGATTTTTTTTTCATTATCAATTAGAATAATCAAAATTATCACCTTATAATTTTTTATTGCGGTGCGGTTGCGGTAAAACCGTGCGGTAAAAGCTCTTTCCCGCACCGCATCTGCGGGAAAAAGTGTCTCACCGCACCGCTGATTTTGCGGTGCGGGTGCGGTAAATACCGCGCGGTTTTTGATATGCCGTTTCACAGCCAACAAATAAAAAACTAAATAAGTTACTCGTCGTAATAAAGTGTGGCAGTCTAGTAGTGGTAATGGGGTTAAATAGAAAAGAACGAGGGAGTCTTTAATTATTTAATTATTTTACATACTGTACTTCTTTATGTAGGGGATGCGCGCATGAAAACCGTCTAAAAAGACTTCAGTGTATATTTGAATTTTCGATAGCTCCATTATGTTTGTTGGTGGTATGGTAGGGTGGAAGTAAGAGGAAAGCGATTCTAGTTTCTATTGCACTCGTATACAAGTTATTTAATATACTGGTTCTCAGGAATAAAGCAAATATGACCTTAACGCATTGATCATAGTTTATATGCATTTCAACGATTGTACATAGGTCTAGTAATTAATGATAGAGTGTGCCACCCTAACGAGTGAGCCCAAAATAGGGTCATCACCCTATTTGCAATATGAAAAGCCTGCAAATGTATGTGATCCTTGAAAAGTCTTGGCAAGAATTCACAGAATCCGCGTAAAACAAATATTTTTATTAAGATGAGCGCTGTAGGATTATACGCAAAAATGCTTTTACTTAAATTTGATTTATTTGAGAAAGACAAAAAACGTTCTCCATTTTTTCAATATATTGTAGGCAAAAGTACAGTCTTTCAAATGCAATCAAAATTATCAATTTTCGTTTTCCCCCTTTTGAGATATCGACATTTGAAAAGGTCGTATTTTTAAGTGAAAATTAAGTATAACTTTTGAACCAGACAAGATAAAATTTTCCTTTCTTCAGCAAAAGTTGCCCCTAATCATCCTTTAAAAGTACACTGCAGAGTACTTTTGCAAGAAAAATCATATTAAAAAACTGTACGGAGAAAACTGCTTTCTTGAGAGACACCCTAAGGTATGATATGGAACTCACTATAAAATGAAAACGGTTTGGGATACAAAGTTAGTATCTTCAACAAAGTTGCTCAGAATTAATTGTTCTGGAATATTGCAGAAGAAAGTATCATTCTTTCTGAACTATAATTTTAAATAATGTCCACAACTTTGACATTTGAAGGGCCACCCTAAAACCGTTTCAGCCAAAAGATGCTGTTTGTCACGCACAATGAATGTTTCTAAGACACCAAATCTCTGTACCTGAAGATGAATGCGTTAACAATTGTTTCTCGCTAATTTCGCTTCCTGGACCACTGTGCAATGACTATTTAACTCTACCTAGTCCATCAATACTAAATTCTGCTTAAATTATACCATTGCAGTTTAAAAACTCAAAGATTGCTTTTAATCTAACCATGAACCATCTCACATATGGAATCCCTGATCATCTGTGATCGTCGATTACACAAGCTATTTTTGGCTAAGTATAATCATATCAAACAGTACTTCACAGATGGATCAAGTATTGATGGGTCAACCGGTTTCGGAGTATTCAACACGAATCATTATTTTTTTTTTTTTGCAAATCGGAAGAGCTATGTTGTGTCTATGTTGTAGAACTGGCAGCAGTACGCCCATTGTGCTCTCGGTCTAGTAAAGGTTCTGCCTTCTGACAATTAGGGGAAACCGAGGAGATTTGAAACAGAGGAGAGTTGAAACAGTGCCCATTACTAGCGAAACAGTACCGTTAGGGATAAAACAATAATGTATTTGTTTTATTTATATTGTGCCCACAAACCCTCCAATACACGCCAACTACGTTAAATGAGTGGTTGAGTATTTACGGTAAACACACTACAAAAAATGAGCAAAAGTAAGTTTTCGTTATTTTCTTCAAATTGGTGTAAATAAGATATTAAGTGATGTTCAATCATGAAAATATCACTATTATGTAGTCTAAGAGTTAACATTTATGAATATATTATTTCCTGAATTGACAACAGTGATCAACATTCAATTTATTAGATCTAGATCATTTATTAGATTTATTAGGTCTAGATCATTTAAAACCACAGAATATGCATTTGTTCTAATTGTTTACTCCTATCAGCTTCTGAAGCTTGGAGCGAAGTGACCATAATCTAAAATGAACTAAATACTACCGACATGGATACTAAATTACCTGTTTTCATAAACCCGTATCACTTGTAGTCATAAATAGTATCACTGGTCATATCAATCATTTTAATAAATGTACAATGTTCTAGGGGAAGTGTTTGGAAAATAATACATAACTAAATATATGATAAATGGGTTTCAAATTTCTTGATTTTACAGTTATAGTTAATTAGTGGTGCGGTATAGTATCTTACTGTAATTACTGTTGGGATAAGTGCAGAAATTCCTGCATTTGTAACCAAAATCTAACATAAATTTTCAAAACAAGTGTCAGTTTATACATAGATATACACTGTGAAAAATATTGATAAGAATGCATGTCATTGTAAGGAATCATCTTAGTGTGAACGAATAAAAATGACACAATTGCAACATTTGATGCTTTAGAAAAAGTTTTGATAATATTTAAGTAACTGGTTACTTGTTTCACCTCACATTCATTGATGTTTCAACTTACCTTGGCATGAGGAGAGTTGAAACAAAGAGAACACTGTTACAAAAATCAATATACTGATGCTTTGTTATTGATTTTTGCCAGTTATTCTGATGTAAATTAATAAAGCTTAAAAAGAAGTGAGAAATTTAAAAATAAGCAATCATCGAATGACAGTTTTTTTCGATTTATCTAACAAAAAAAAAACTGTTTCAACCCTCCTCGGTCTCCCCTACTTAATTTTTTCGGACCGCCTCAGCTTTATTGAGGCTCCCCAATGAATGAAACCTTCCAAGACTGGTCGACCAGTCATTCCACGTGACATTTGCGTCCATTGCTCAATTCAAGGAAACGAAAAAGCGAACGAATACGCATAAAAAGATGCTGCCAAAGGACATATACTTGAAATACCTTTCATGTATAGCGAATATCCCAATGGCTCAAGTGTTCGTGGTAGCTAAATGGCTCACGGAAACGAACATCGGATTCGGGAAAAATCTACCGCTCGGTTTCGGGAGAACCTCTCTCGCCGGGGGATTCTCCGTTGAAGTAGGTTAGATCCATCGTCGAGGACTAAACCGAGTAGTTCGCGAACAAGAATTTAGTAAAGTCGGGAGCTAAATGGCTTATCGTGGAAATGGGGCAAAATGGAACGAGATGGGAACCAAAGGGCTTAAATGAGTTGCCGGGTTAAATGGCACCGGGCAGCGATCCAAAGGGCTCAAGAAGTTGTGATGCTAAAACCAAAGAAGAATCAGTACCGAGAGAACTTTCTTCACCAGGGAACTCTCCATCGGCATTAGCTAGATTCACCGCTGGGGACTAGACTGAGTAGACCGCCACGAGACATCACTAGTCGCGGGTCGTCGGGGCACCAGCGAGCCGGATGACCTGCTCCACCCGAACCGCCGAACTGACCTCGATACCTGGGTGGTTTGCTCGGCCGAGGAGGACTCAGGCTCTGGGTTCTGAGCAAGAGCAATGGTTTTTAGCGGGTCGGGTGGCAGCCCAAACCCTTCCCTGAGAAGTTAGGGTTTTGTACTTCTTTCCCCTGCAATCTCAGGGCTTTTTTGAAAGTTTTTTTTTCTGCCATTTAGAAACACAAATACTCACACAATCAGACATTGTCCCAAATCGTTGAGCTGAGTAGATAGGTATATGAGACTCGGCCATCCGGGCCTCGGAAAATGTTTTCAAAGTTTGAGCGAATTCTAAATATTTCTTTTGATAGAAATACAAAACGTTCCATTATAAGCTCAATTTTGTAAAGACATAGTATGTAGTTCGTTGACTTAAAAACTATCAACAAGGTTCTCCAAACTTGTTTTATAACATGTATTGCGTAAATAACAAATCCGAAAATGAGCAAAATTGTCTGTATTATACACTAACATATAATAGCTCATTGAGTTAAAACTATCAGCAATAGTCTAGAAATGTCTCAAATGTGAATTTTTTGCCCACTTCAGATACAAATAATTTAAGCTTACGATAGATTTAAATTCCTCCACATAATTGTAATTTTCAGTGTTTGTAGTACTTGCACCGACTCTTTTAGTCTTAGAAAATTCAACTTTGGTCGAATATAAATGCAGTAGTAGTAGTACAGTAATCTAGATAGCCTAAAAAAATAGTAGCTTGTAATATTTTCCAAATTTTTTGAGCGACTGCTAAGATGTAACGAGATGGAAATAACGCTCCTCTATTTTCGATGTCTGGGTGTTAGATTGTTAAAATGATGACTGACATGACCCTATTCCACACCTCTTGGTTTCAAACCGAGCATATCAGCACAAGGTGTAATGTTTCTTCCTTCGAACATCTTGCTCTCATGTATTTTGCTTTTGACGCATTTATTACCATTTATTACCGCCTTTATTTCAAAACGATATTGAACAGTAGATAATTCATTAAATAAGGTTATTACGAATTTATAATTGTACAGTGTTCATTTTAAAATCGAAATTTCGGACCCCTCCCGAAATTTTTTTCTGGATCCGCCCCTGCTCTCAGTGATAGGCGGCGGTAAACACAGTGTAAGCGGCATTTAGCAATGTGATTGACCGGTACTTGCAGCAATCCAGCTTATCATCTTTGTCATAGACGGGACAAATGTAAACTGAACGAATTCCTATTCCAAACGTTCAAGCCATAAGTAGAAACTATAGCGAATTCATCACCCAAAAAGCTAAATAATCTGTAGGGAAGCATACATCTGCAAAAACAAACACTGATATTTAAAAACTACAAAGCATGCATAGTTATGCATGGACCAAAAGCCATTTTCAAAATCTATCTCGATTTAGCAAAAGCTTTCACTACACCGAACATCGTTTGAATGATGATACATATGCATGCAATACTGAAATATGCTTTCGAAAAAGTGATTTTGCGTAAATATTTGGGAGAAAAACATAGAATGAAGAATTTTTCTTCCAAACATTTACACAAAATCACATTTTAGAAAGCATATTTCAGCAGGCAGTCGCGGAAGAACATAAAATGGAGAATCACTAATTTATGTGCCAATAATTCACACATGTTGACATCATAAGCCCGATAAAAATAAACAGCAGTGTTTGAATTGCGCGTTTATTTCCCCGGCGACAGTTTATCGTCTTTTTTTTCTTCATTAGTGAGTGGGTAACCAAATTTTTACCTCACAAGAGCTTGCGAAAAGATTCTAAAAATGCAGTATAGAAGCTCCACCTCAATGGCATCCCTTATTATTGAATACCCAGGCAGTTTAGTGACTATAATAACATATAAGAAAGAATTTCTATATAATAATTCTATCAGTATTTATTCACACACTTTCCTGTATGGCTATGTGCAATTTATGACTGGTTATGTTATTGACATATCATAACTGTAACTTTATATATAAAAGTTAGCGCAAGAAATTTCTAATTGAAATTTTCAAATCAACAGTCAGACTATAGAAATCATCAATGGGGAAACATGTGGCTCTGCATAAACAACCATGCGGTAGCATGCGGCTAACCGACATTTGTGATTTCTTACCTCGTTCACCATTGTTCTATATGATCGGTGTAAAGTCAGACCGAACTAAGTAGCAAAATATTGAATCGATTATTATGGATTTCGGCTCAGCTCAAATGCAACAACCTATTCTGACTCAGCATGTTTCGGAATCGGTTGTTGTACTTAAGCTGGAATCAATATTGAATTCTTTCAGGATTCCGAATCAAATTCCGAATGGTTTGACCTGGCATGGGCTCTAGCTAGTTTTAAGGACGATTCAGACGATACATCAGCTTCCGTCAACGGAACGTCACCGTTCCGTCAGGATAAGTTTAATACTTTTCTCTCGTTCACACATGCCGTACGTCACATTCGTGCCGCTGATGTGTGTGAATGGTTCCATTTAACTGCATGTAACTAATCTTGACGTTTCGCACCGGTTATGGAAGCCTGATGTATCGTGTGAATCGTACTTTAAGCTGACTGAGCGGCAGCGATTTGATCTGCAGTAACTTGGTATCCACAGAGCGCGCTGTGATTGTGCCTAAACATACCATTTACACAAAATATCAGTGCCGTGGCATCGTCACATCGCATTTTAGTGCGCTATCCGTTTTCGCTGCCGCTTAGGCTTTAAACTAGCTATAGCCAATGTTTTTGTACCAGATAAACGAGTGAATCATAGATTTGCTTGCACTTCTGACGGATGGTTTACAAACACTTCGTCCGACAGAAACTTGTCCTCGGCTGTGCGGCCAAACCGCCTCATAGTAGCTTTGCTACATAACATCACTTGGCAGAGCATTGCGTCACTGTTACTAATGTTACTATGCACAACTGAGAAATCACACAATTAAACCATTTGCAAATTGAAAAACTGAACCGTTCGAAATCACAAAACAATAAATTATGTAGAAATCCACACATTATACAAACGATGAGGACTTTTTTCAGTTTGATTAACATTATTTGTATTTTGTAAAGCAATTACAATTTTTCGTGAACAATAACAATTCTAATACGACGAAACGAGTATACGCTGTTTTAAGATAGCGACAGACAGCGTATACACGTTTCATCGATTTACAACAACATTGAATAATTTATTACTCTATGAGAGGCAGGATGTCCCACCTGAAGATACCACCCACCGGCAGGCATGTTGGCGATCGGATGGCGTGCGAACGGCAGGCAAAAGTCAAGCGAATGGCGGGGCCAACATACATAGCAAAGAACGCAGCCATCCGCCTGGTTGTTGCATCTGAGCCTGCATTTCGTTCGCCCGTCGCTTGCCTGCATGTATTAAGGCGATTGGTGTTGGCAGATGGGGCATCTCGCCTCCCGTTAGCTTGCCACCTGCCGTGGTAATGTGGGATATCTGGCAGCCGAATGTCTACCAGCCATTTTTCGCCCGCTGGCAGGCGTGAGGCAGCCAGCCTTGAGCGGGAGACTGTGATCAAAACGATTCTGTTTATCCCACATTCGGGGAAGGCTGCCTGAGCAAAAGCCTGCCTCATGGCTACCTCACCGCTACCAGGCCCGATTGAGTGACGTTTCCTCTTGGATGTCAAATTCCAAAATGACAAGTAAAATTCGCCCGCTCCGAACGTGCACGCGGTTATTGCTTTTTCTTTTCCGCCGTTGATTAGTTGCCTGTTGGAAGAATGCAACGATTCATTTTAAATGCCTTTTTATACACAGATAAGCATTTCATTTTTATCTATAAAGGCAATATTCTGGTTGAAATTGAAAACTGGAATAGTCTACCAGCTACAACCGTATTTTCTCTGGTTCCGAATAATGAAATCACGTCGGAAGTGGTACGCATTATTCGTAAAATGAAGCGCTGTAATATGCGCTACTTCCGACGTCACGAATTAGCACGGAACAAGAGAAAAACGATTGTCGCTGGTTGGATTTGGTTGTGAGTCCCAGGTTTTCAGTTCCATCAGTTTTACAACTGGACAGATAGATTTTTCGAACGAGGTATTCAACTCTATTCATATGCCGTTTTTCTTGGAGAACCACCGGGGCGACGGATTGCACATTCTAGCAGAAGTGAAAATAAGGCACGTCCAGTAGTTTGCTCCTTTACTAGAAAGCGCAATCCGCTGCCCCAGGGATTTTAATGAAAAACGACAGTAGATTTTATGTACGTTATATGATTGTTCCATACAGTAGCTTTTTCTGGCGACACTATAGTCTTTCTTAGAATTTTTCCTTCAATTTTTATGAGAAGATGTTCTAGAATATATTATTCAAAAAATACATTATCAGTTGAGCAAACTCTAACGGTTTATTGACAAAATGCTCAAGGTGAAAATTTATAACCGATTCCCTTTTTTCCACACGCAGCTCCGATACACAAGAATGCTGGAAACGGTACGAATTTGCCAAGCGGGATACTACGTGCACCTCACGTATGAAGAATTTATGGTCAATTAGCAGAAGGACGTACAGGACTTTATGAATACGATGCACCTCAATAACCAGCACTACCGGCTCGAAAAGACCTAGATCTGCATACGTGAATCGCGAAAGATGCAGCTGGACATTTGTCGCCGCACACGAATCATCGACACTATCATCACGATTCAGCACTGGTTCCGGTCGATTCTGTAGCTAAAAATACTGTCAGTACCGCAGTGCGCCCTGCACGATTTAATCGTACTGGTAGTTGTATTTGAAGGCCAATTTACTGACGAAGATGCGAACGGAAGTGGCAGTGGCGCTTGGCCTTAAGCCCCTACACGGTGCGAAGGTGATACAATAGGCTGAAGAATGGTGTACAGTTAATGCGTCGTAAACAGGCACGGGAACGGTTCAATTTAAGCTAGGTAAGAAGGAGTCTTTTAGCGGTAGTTAATTGAAGTTTGGGTTTCGAATCTACACAAACACCCAGCAGTATGTAATATGAGGTTTCACTTTCGTATACGTTTTGCAAAACATAAAAAAATGAGATAATGATAACACTGGGTATATAATATCGTCAGCTACATTCGACTTTTGCCAGATTTGAAATATGTAACAATATACAAGAATTATGGCAAAAATTAATTTCCAATCATTATGTAAAGAATGCTGCGATTCAATCTTTAAACTCGTTTTTCTCGAAATCAATATTTTGTCACTTAGTCCGGTCTGACATAACACCGATCAATTACGCTTGATAGTTCATTTTTAAACAATTAAAATTTTCCCTTCTCAGAAACTACAACGTGCCAAACTACAGTCGACGCAGAGCCTCCCCGCATCCGAACGTCGATAGGACGATGATGATTATTACGAGGACATGGGTCTGATGGATGAGCGTCGTCGGCGTTAAGACGTGACTTTTTGTGCGAAAATAATATCAGCGGCAGAAATGTGTATAGTGGTTTGCTAGATGGATACAGTAGCAGTCAGCAGTATGTGGAAATGCCACTCTATCGATTGGACGATGTGTTGAACCGACCAATACGAAAGCACGAAATCGAACGTGTGAGCAAAAGCACATTTGACGATACACAGGTTCCAGTAGTGGAATAATTCGGCTTCGCTTATAGCTAACTAACAGAACGTCTAGTACACTTCCACCATCAACGACAGCATACCATCAACAGCAGCCGCTACAACAATATCAACAACAGCAATATATCCCACCTAGTGGCCTTGCAGGATCGCAGAGCAATCACTCGCTACACAGCGGGCATTAAGCAACTATCCGGATGATTTTGTTCAAAACTACTACAACACTACGACGCGAAAAGTTAGTTCTATTTTTGTAAGCTTATCTGTCGAAGAATTTTTTTCTTGCATATAATTTTACTAAAATACCCATTTTCTGCGCTAGATGACCTGACGTTATCGAGTGCAGCAACGACGACGACCTCCGGTTACCAATGGAAGTGGAAACGGTTCAGGTCAGATGACCCTCAGTCGACAGAGTTCCATTGCCAGACGGATACACTAAAATGACGAAATTCGGACCCTACAAAAAAAAATGGTACTGTTAGAGGTTAATCGGGGGAATGATATGTACCAGCCAGGTACACGGATCAACATTGACGGCACCAGCTCCACAAGGTGCAGCGAATCAATAAGGTGGAAAAGTGTGCCAGTTGACAGGAGAGTGATTCGTTTGTTAACGAAGGCTATCGCTATCTCGATTGCAAGATGTTGGTGCACACGAATGTATCCGGAATGGGGATATTAAATCGTTGCTGTGTGCAGCTAAACGGTCGAAGCGGATATGAACGGGGAAACATGACGAGCAAATTCCGATTGTTTTAGAAAGTAGTTCCAATTCAAAGTTTTCCGCAACGCGGGAATACACCGATTCGACGGACAAGATTATAAGGGACGCCAAAGAGTTGCAGTTACTGCAGAATATATGTAAGATGGAAAACGATTGCGAGAAACCTTCGGTGGTGGAGAGTTCAAAGACAATCTGGTGACGCACAAACAATACTCGGATCTGCTGAGCTTCAAGTATCGGGACCTCATCGCAGTATGTTAACGAGACACATTCGGGTAAGAACAATGATTTCCCCCTAACGATGGGTGTAAATACATCCCGAGGTTCCATGAATCAAACGCGAAACCGAGAAGCCGAAGATGAGATGGAAAAACCACAAGAAACGAAAATGCGACGAACATACCGCTTACATTGGTAATCACTAATTGCGATGAGCGGATATGGGACGGTTTAATGTTTAATAACTATTAAATTGTTTTTCGTTCTACAGGCCACACATTCCAGCTGACAATCATCAACATCGTAACGGTTTGCGGAATTTGCCTACAGTTTCTCCCCTGGCCAATCGAACGTGAAATGGTAAGTGTTTTTTGTCTTTAATTGTATGGTTTGGAATATGAGTTTCACTATTAATGAGAAACTCTAGTAGTAGAGGGTTTGGCCGCTAGTCGTCAGGGTATCCATTCGCCACTTGACAACTGTGGTTAAATTATAAAAGAATAATGCCACTCTACGCATAATTGTCCCATGTCTATAGGGAATCCCATAGCACATGGGACAGTTATGCGTATAGCGGCGGAATATCCAGTACAGTACCCATACATGCTGATGGTCATGTTAATGTTACGATTGTCGAACAAACAATTGCTGACATGAGTTTGCTAATGAATAAAAGAGTAAATAGGCATTTTGTGGTATTGTTGCAATATATTGTAATGTACTAGGAACACTTCGCTTGTATGGGTTAGGGCATTGCAAAAAAAAAATTGAATTCAAAAAGGCCCCCCTCTCATATTGTGACAAATGTCAAAGTAAGCTCAGATGCCAAATTTCACATCATTTGGACAATTTTAGACCCCCGCCCACTTCGCTTGTTTTTTTTTTAAATTGGTGGTATGGGAAAATATGGAGGAAAAATACATTAAATGCTATAACTTTTGAAATAGCAATGAGAAAGTTACAATTTATGCCTCTTTTGAAAGGAAATAATCTTAGTATTCGAATGGAGATATTTTTGTTTCTAGGAAAATACGGGAAAGTGGGTACTGGGTCTATTTGGCCCCAAAATCTCGCATTTTTAATGATTTTTCTGCTCCGTGACGCAAATCATACATATTTTGTAGTTTTTCTAATGTGAAAAAATCTCAGAAATCGAACGGAACACTTTTGACCTTAGTCCGAATACGAGAAGTTGGAGTTGTGGGGCTTTTTGTCATTCATATTAAATTTTATCATTTTCCCATACATATATCTCTATTATTCTTCAATCAATTTTCATAAAATGTAACTTGTTGAACGTGTAAAATTCTGAGGAATAAAACAAAAATAAAAACGTTAGAGTTAAAATTCAGAAACATCAAACCACAGACAAACAGACATAACACTCATGAACGCTTTTCTCGTACTCGTAAAAAACGGCGATTTTGAATATTCAGTAGTAGGCCAATCATCCGCTCGTAGCGCTAGTATCTCCATTTTATGACGTTTACTTTTCCGCAATTTTGGGTGCACTGCACATTTCGATTGACAACAACAAAAATGGGACGTAAGTGCGAAGTAATAACATGTTTCCAAAGAGAAGGAGGCGGAAAAACATTTTTCTCGTTTCCTAGGGATAATGAAAGGTACGTTTTTTCTATCGTCAACTATTATTCTAACAGCATGCTTATTTTGACAGATGCAAGCAGTGGGTGGATATTTGCTGTTCCGAAGAGCTGTCCAGAACATTTGACGCAGGTGGAGTACAAGCTGTGAGTAAACTAAAGATCTGCGCGGATCATTTTAAGGCGAGTGATATCAGAAACTCTATGCAATCGGCAAGGTAAAACGACAAAAAATCAGTAATTATATATCATACCGTACATTTTCTGCAGGCTTTCCGTGAATGCAGTTCCACTTGCTGCAGAAAGCATTGATCAATATCTCGATATAGAGGTATTGGAACCCGCGTTTCAGGCTGCAAGTGACGATGCCACTGCAAATAACTCCATCGCTACTGGAATGCAAAAAGAAGTGGAACATGCTTCAAAGATTTTATTAGAAAACGATGGGATGGAAGTTAATCCAGAAAGCGAAACCGGACATCTTGAAGAACCGGTAACAAAACTGTTACACTTGGAAATAACACCAGCTCTACAGCGTTGTGTGCTGTCTGGTAACAACTCGAGGCAAAATGAGGTGAATACATTTTTTGTAATAATGTTTGTTAATCTATCATGTTATTTATTTGTAGATCTGTTTTGAATCACTCAATGACATTTCGTTGAATGATGACACTAAAGGGAAGAAATTTGAAGTAGACTACAAAATGTTGTACGAAAACGAGAAGAAAACATCCGGCCAGCTACATGCACGAATAAAAAAACTCAGCTGTGCACTACGTAATGCTCGACGTGTAAATCAATGGCGATCAAACACCATAGCTAAGAAGAAAAGACAAATTTATATTTTGCGAAACGAGGTCAAACGTCTCCGTACAGAAAAATCAACTGATGCCAAGCTTCTTGAACTGCTGAAGAGTAACACTGTAGTTTATAATAGCATGATGAATGAATTGAAAAAACCTAAAGGACGCAGATATAATGAACAAACTAAAAAGTTTGCCCTCGGAGCTTATCTCGCAGGTCCAGCAGCTTTTCGTTATGTCCAAAGCACAGAAGTTTTAAATTTGCCTAGTAAAATGTCCATACGCCGATGGAACGCGGACGTCATGATAGCACCTGGTTTGAATGATGCCATCCTTAATCGCTTGGCGAAAAAATGCAAGAATTTCTCGAAAAAAGAACGAGCCGTGACTATTTGTATAGATGGGATGTCTATCAAGCAAGAACTTGTGTATAATGCGAAGACAGACACATTTTTTGGCTTTCCTTCTGATGGAACCAAGCGAAAAATTGAAAGGAATAAACCAAGGGTCCTTGCTACAGAAGCGGTAGTAATAATGATTTCGGGAATGTGTGCTTTAGAGCAGGATCGCCTTCAACTCAATAAGCAGCATAAAGGTAGTCGATCAGGTAGATTCAAACAGGTAATATTTAACGTCAATATTGTTCAAACTGTTGACTGAATATTTTTAATGTCATGTAGGCCATTGGTTATTTGTTGGCGCATCATTCGTTAGGAAGTGAAAAGCAGCTTGATCTTATTAAAAATGCAGTTCGTGCTCTCAAAAGTCGTGGATTGCGACCTCTGGTATTAACGATGGATCAATGTACAACGAATGTTAAAATGGCAGGTGAAGCTGGAGCTTCTATGGAGAAACCTATCATTACGATCGATGGTGATGAGATGACGATTATCTATGATAACCCGCATTTGATAAAAAACGCCAAAAGCATGCTGATGAAGCACAATGCTATTTTCAACGGAAAGCTTATTTCATATAATCATGTCAGAGATCGGCAATCAGTTCCGAGACTTGTACCCAAGCTTTCAGACAAAATTATTTCGCTTGGACCGTTCATGGCTATGAATGTGGCACAAGCCACCCGCACTTTGAGTAATTCTGTTGCTAGGGGTTTAGAGTATTACGTATTCTCCGGAGACCTGCCAATTTCAGCTCTGGGGACAGCTTCCTTCGTGGAATTCCATGACAAACTTTTTGACACATTCAATTCAAAGATCGCACAATGTAACTCCAAGGTATTTTATAAGCTGATGCGAATATATTTATATAATAATTATGGTTGTTCCATAGCCCTTTCGTAGCGCCATAACAGAGAACTCGTGTCATTGGCAGTTCCTAACAGAAGCAAAGAGGCTACTCAGCAGTATGTATTACATGCCAAAAACTTGCTATAATCCCAAAGAGGTATTATCTTAATCATTTAAAATCGCATAATATATTCCACTTCTAATTAAAAACTAGTGAACATATATAAATACATTTTTAACATTCATATAATTTTAGGCTGCACAAAACGCAAAATTGCTAACTGTTAAACAAAGGAAACCAAACTATCTTTCTGGATTTATAGGAAATATTACCGGAATTCACTGGTTATGGAACGAACTGAAATCAAATTTTTCCTTTGATTATTTGTGTACAAACTTTTTAAGCCAGGATATCATTGAAAATTTATTTTCTGAAATTAGACGACGCTGTGGGCGTAATGAAGCGCCTAATGCATATCAGTTTGGATCTGCATTCAAGTATGCGGCAATTTCTGCAAACGAGAAACTGTCAGTGGGCACTAATTGCGAGAACGATGAGGCACAATTGCTAATTGAAGAGGACGATTTCATCGACGAAGAGTATTTAAACGATGTGGAAAATGAACACCATTTTAGCTATAAACATTCGCCTTTGGATTTTACTAGCCCAAAATCATATACTATAAAAGACTTAAACGGCCTGATGTATATAGTAGGCGCAGCTGTAGCCAAACTTCCACACAAAAGATGTAAAAGGAGCCTAACAGTCGAACGCAATGCAGTAGATGTAGATAGTCGATTATACGACTTTTGTAAAATGAAAAATTCTCCAACCTATCCATCCACCAAATTGTTTGAAATAGGCCTACTTTGTTTCACCGCTTACAAGCAAAAATTCGTGAAATTTCTATACCAAAACAGAAGAAATGTGAAGAGAAGACTAATCGAGTACGTTACATATGATAAAATCAAAGAACACGTGTGCGAACACTGTTTTAAGAAGCTCATCGATAAAATTTTCAATACATTGATTCAATGTTTTCTAAAACAAATGAAAGCAAGTGCTTTGAAAACACGAACTGCATTCAGAGGAAAAAGGAATCGCAAAGCGTTTCGTATGAACCTTCCAATATAGGATGTCCATATATTTTTTTTTTCACAATAAGCAAACAAGAAAATACAGTTTCAAAATCAAAAATGTTTTATTTGTGCTTCATAGTACGATTGCAACGAAAAGTGGAAAAGTCCAGCCCAATTCTATTCCATATTCTTTTTTCTCTTTGTTCAGGTCAACTTGCGTTTTCTCTACCGATTCCTTAGTTAGCAGGCGGCTTTTAGAATGCCACTGGCATTGTTTCTAGCTGTGGTACTTGTTGCTGAGTTCAAGGCGATTGGTTTGATACTATTTTCTGCATCGGAGATCTACAATTAATCGGAAAAAATTCTTTTTGAAATACTCTCCACATATTTAAAATCACTTTGCTCTTACCTGAATCAGAACCAGATATTACTACGAGCTCTTAAAGCAAGCTCAAGCTTAGAATTTAAAAGTTTAATTTAATAATCTTTCGAATTTTTACACTAAATGCAAGAATGTTTATAACATGTTTTTTTCTGACAGCTCGACAAACGAGTGCTCGGCCTCCGAAATGACAAACAAGAGCCAGTGCTGCCAGACTTACTGTTGTATAAAATATAATGGTAGGCAAATCTTCCACCAGATAGCGTAGTAGTATATCGTGACAAGGTTTCCTAGAGATAATTCGACCAAGTGTTATGTCTGTTTGTCTGTGATCAAACTTTTTGATATTTACTCTACAAATCTATTTTTTTAATTATTTGTTCTAATACCTCAACTTCCCCTATTTTTACAGGAAGGAAACTTTTCTCATGTGATCCCTAAGCATATTTTACACTAAAAGTAGTAAATCAAATAAGAATTTTGTTGTTAAATGGAGTTAATATGTTCGATTTTATGATAAAAATGTGAAATCGACACTATATGTCAGATAATTTGATGTTCCTGAGTTTTACCGGTAACGAATCTATTTTTGTTATAATCCTAAGGAGTTTCCACTTCAACAAGGTATAGTTTATGAAAATTGAGTGAAGAATAATAGAGATATATGCACGAGAAAATGATGAAGTTTAATATGAATGACAAAAGGCCATTTAACCCCAACTTCTCGTATTTGGACAAAGGTCAAAAGGCTCCGATCGATTTTTGAGATTTTTTCACATTAGAAAAACTACAAAATATGTATGATTTGCATCACGCAGCAGAAAAATCATTAAAAATATGGGATTTTGGGGCCAAAATGACCCAGTACCCCGCTTTGCCGTATTTTTCTGGAAACAAAAATATCTCTATTCAAATACTAAGATTATTTCCTTTCAAAAGAGGTATAAATTGTAATTTTCTGATTGTTACTTTAAAAGTTATAGCATTTAATGTATTTTTCCTCCATATTTTCCCATACTACCAATTTCAAAAAAATTCAAGCGAAGTGGGCGGGGGTCTAAAATTGTCCAAATGATGTGAAATTTGGCATCTGAGCATACTTTGACATTTGTCTCAATATAAGATGGGGGGCCTTTGAGAATTCAAAAAAAAATTTTTTTGCGATGCCCTAGTGTGGGTGAATGGAGAACAGTGAGTCTAGCTATGTAAGTTATGCAAGCTAGGCTCGATGGAACTATCCAAGTCAGTCTTGGATATCAAATACATTTACGGCCAATTTCTTCACTTGGATAAAAACCGGTTTTCGTTGAAAACCGGTGTTGGGCTCATTGGCCACCAGCAACCCGAAAACAGGTTTTCAGCGAAAACCGGTTTTCATCCAGTGAATAAATCGGCAGTTAGAGTAAGATCAGATGTTGCTTCAAGCTGTTCTCAACGCCCTATTCGGCATTTTTACGCCGCCACTCACGCTACGGCTTGGAAAGGCCAAACTGGTGTCGAGGGAGGTCGATTAGGGTTGTCTGACGTATTCTTGATGGTCACATCATTAGAGTTTCTGCGCTAGAATCGACAGACAACCTTAGTTGATTGTAGGATTAGGGAATAGTTCAGATAGTTGATATTCGAGCCAGTAGAACTCCTTATGCGTCTAATATACGAGTTACAACGGAAATTGAGGATTCGATAAAAGAGATCTCTTCTATAAGCCGGTCGACCGATGGCGTTGAAATGCCGGAAGAGATGAGCAGTGGTAAGCAAGTTTAACAAGAGGGAATGAGACACTTACTACCATTGAAATGAAATCTGTAAGTAGCACTAAAAAAACTCTTAATTTCAGCAACTGTACGAGATGGTGCTGGGCCTGTGGCCTTCAACTGGCATGGTTCATTCTCATTGGTTCGGAAGTCTTCTTAGCTGGTAGGTAGATAAGTGCTCCTACTTGCAAGTTGATCAATTCGTTTGGGTGGGGGACATGTGAATCCTACTAGTTGTCGACTTTTTTGACCGTGAGTATGAAGCTAGTTCAGGAAAGGAGTGCAGGACGGACACCTAAGAGATAGTTAATTATTCAGTACTTGTTCTTATGATTTTTAACTCGACTAAGCACACCGGCTCTCAAAAATGATAAGCAACCCTTTCGTGTCGGTGTGGTCTATTCGAGTCGAACCAGGTTGACATTCGGTTCGAGCAAACTTTATGGTGTATAGTGGATAAATAATTCTTATGTCCTTTATGAGCCGAGATTCTTATTGTGAAACCCTAAAATGTCTTCACTCGTCTAGCTACTTAGGATAATAATAATAGAAAAAATTGAGGGTTTGTCTGGTCCATAATGCAATGAATACGTATATTGACTAGAACAGGGAAATTCGGATTCTGTTGTAAGATAGAGATGAAATAGCACCATTGTAGGAAAAAGTATATGCGAGTAAGTACTAATACTGCTAATATGTTTACCGTATCAATTAACAGTCCATTGATCCGCTTCGGACCTAGGAGACAAAAAGGAAATTGGGAAGAGACAGAAGCAGATTCAATGCGAAATTTGCCAATATGACGTAGACCCCAAGGTGATGGTAAGATGATTTTCCATAGGATTACACAGATTAGATGACACGACGTTACACGCCCCAAACTTGTGCCAAATAGTTATGTATGTATGAATGCAAGCCCCTATGTATGCCTGAATGTATGGATGTGTATAGGAGCAATATATCTCTGAGTAACATGGACGGATAGCTTCTGAACCACCAAAACGCTCATGGGAAGCCGGGGGCGCTGGTATAGGTGTGACCATAAAGCACTGCACACACAGTCAAGTGCAACGGTGAGACGGTAGGTGCACAGTTTAATGCACATAGGTTGTAAAAATAGGTTGCTGAGAAAGCCCGATTGCACACTGATAAATAACTAACAATGTACTAGGAATACTTCTCTTGAAAATTTTTAGAACACAAAGCTTATTATTTTACCCTCTCCTAGGTTGAGGTTGACGGTATTGCAAACATCATCAAGCATATTGCGTGCATCAGTACTGCAGAACCCTTTGACAGATAATAGCTTTAAGATGGTTATTAGTCGACCGTTACCGGTAGTAGACGTAGTTGAACGGCGCTACGCTACAAGTATTTATTTGATTAATTTAATTCAAGCCGCGCGCGATTTTCGAAAAAAAAATAGTCAGCATTATGTCGTGCAGTGTTCGATCGTGTTCAATTAGTGATGATCGTTTTTTATGGAAGTGCGAGTTTTGCAACAAATCGTATCACGCGGCCTGTGTAGGAGTGCAACGGCACCAAGAGCATCACATCACGTCTTTTATGATTCCTCTATGCTCGGATTGTCAGCATAATCTTAAAACGGGGATTGACACACGTAAAGTGCTTTTCCAACAGGAGCAGCTCTTTAATTTAATCAAGACGCAAACGGATTCCAATCTTCGAATGGCTGCTGACATCAAAAAGTTGAACGCATTTGGTGAACTGTTCGATAACATTGATCACCAGCTAAAAGAAGCGGTGACTAATGTAAATAATATCACCTGCGCGAAAGTTGATTATGCGGTGTCAACATTATCGCGCACTATGGAAAACAACGCGGTCAATAAGGCCGATGAGCTCGTTGTTTTAAAAAATCATATCACGTCATTATTCAACATATCTATGGAATCCACAAGGAAGCGCATTGAGGAGTACGTGGTGGAGCTCACAACTGACCTGACTCGTGAGCTAAAAAAAATATGCTGCGAAGTTCAAAATTTAAGCGTAATAACCATTGACATGGCGTCTCAATGCAACGAACATACCGGTAACCAGTCGTTTTCTGCTCGTGATGCTCTTGACGAAATAAAATCACAAGCCAGCGCTGTTGGCGACGATATTTTAGACGAAGTAAGGGCAATTGCCGCGACAATTAGTACCCTGGAAACCAGTGTTAATAATGCTCGTTTGACACCTGTGGTGTCTCCCCCCAGTCTGATGGACGAATTGACCGTCGTTTCAAATAAAACTGCTATCTCAGGTTCGCAGCATAATCAAGTGGCAAAAGATGGATGGCGCACACTTGGTTCGAAAAGAGTGTGGCGCTCCGACTGGTCAGAATATGACTTACGTAAACAGCGTCGCATTAAACAACAAAAAGAGAAAGATAAAGCAGCAAAGAGTAAAAAATCGAGAAGAAAACAGGGTACAAGATACAGCAATATCAACAGTAATAACAATAACAACTGCAACAACAAAGATAGCAAGTGCAATAAGAACAGGAACCGCAATAAGTACAACAATAACAATAATCACAACTACAACCAAAATAGAAACAACAACAATAGCAACAAAAACAACAGCTACAAGTCCAATAATACCACCAACAATTTCAATAGAAACAGGCACAACATAAACAATAACGACCACAACGGAAACAGAAACAACAACATTAACAGCAGTAACAACAACAACAACAACAATAATCACAGAATAAGCAACTACAACAAAAACAGCAACAACAACTACAACAGAAATAACAACAACCACAACGAAAACAGAAACAGCAGTTACAGCAACAACAACAACAACAACAGAAACAGCATTTGCAATAGAAACAACAATGGTCTTAACAACAATCACCATAACAGTAAACATCATTGTTCATCTTGCTCCTGTGAACGTTCGTGTTTTCGCCAATTTTAACGCACTTCTCAGAGGCAGACCAGGACAAGCATGACGCAACTGGTAACAGTACAATAGTTTTAAACAATATTTTTACGAATAACGAATCACAACCAACTTCTTCGAAAGCCACTGAAATTTTGGTTTACTGTCAAAATTTTAATAGAATGAGGAGCGCCGTAAAGATGAACGAAATCCATAAGAATATATTAGGCTCCTCATTTTCGATAATTCTAGGTACCGAAACAAGTTGGAATGAGGATATAAAAAGTGAAGAGGTTTTCGGTAGTGACTATAATGTTTTTAGAGATGATCGTGATTTACGACTAACCCAAAGAATGTCAGGCGGAGGAGTTCTCATCGCAGTTTCATCTATATTTAATTCCGATCTTATTGTCTCACCAAAATTCAAAGAATTTGAACATGTATGGGTTAAAGCACATATCGCTGATGAAATCCACATTTTTGTCTCAGTGTACTTTCCACCGGACCTAGCTTACAAATCAACATATGAGATTTTCTTTCAAGCAGCTGAAGAAATAATCTCTAATTTTCCTCCAGAATTCAAAGTTCATATTTATGGTGATTTTAATCAGCGCAACTTAGATTTTATTCCTGACTCTGAAAATGAGAGCATTCTACTTCCTGTCGTTGGTGATAACGAAACATTACAATATATGTTTGAGAAAATTGCATTGCTAGGACTCAATCAAATAAACCATATAAAAAATCAACACAATCGTTATTTAGATCTGCTATTAACAAACATTAATGAAGATTTCTGTGTTGATGAATCTCATTCTCCCTTATGGAAAAATGAAACGTTTCACACAGCAATAGAATTCTCTATTTTTGTGCACAAGAATCATAATTTCATTGATTGTGACTTCGAGGACGTTTTCGATTATAGAAAAGCAAATTATGAAAATATTAAATATAAATTAAGCAGTGCTAATTGGCAGTCCCTTTTAAAGAATCAAGTGAACGTTGAATGTGGAGTGGAGATCTTTTATAATATTTTATGGCAAATAATACAGGAGGAAGTTCCACTCACGAAAAAACGACGAAATCATGCATCCAAAAATCCAGTTTGGTTCAACAAGGAAATTATTAATTTGAAAAATCGGAAGCAAAAAGCTCACAAAATTTACAGAAAACACAATAATCAGGATAATTTGGAAAAATACCTTAACATTCGTGACCAACTAACTTTGGCTATTTCTTCGGCACTAACTGTATATAATGCAAAAACTGAAAATGAGATCAAGTCATGCCCAAAAAACTTTTTTAATTACATCAAAACTAAGTTGAATTCATGCAACTTCCCATCAAAAATGTCTTTAGATGGGAAAGAGGGTGAAACTTCAAAAGATATTTGTAATCTCTTCGCAACATTTTTTCAAGAAACTTATTCTAACTATTCAGACAATGATCGTGACTTTGAATATTTTTCTTATTTTCCTGATTATTCAAGGGATGTTGGTGTCAGTCACATTAATGTTCAAGATATCTTGTCTGGTCTCAATGATCTAGATGCCACTAAAGGCTCAGGACCTGATGGAATTCCACCTGCTTTCATAAAGAATTTAGCAACTGAGCTTACGTCACCTTTATTCTGGCTGTTCAATAAGTCACTAGAATCTGGTATTTTCCCAAAAGATTGGAAAAAATCTTTTTTAATACCTATTTATAAATCGGGTAAAAAATCTGATATTCGCAATTATCGTGGAATTGCCATTCTGTCTTGCTTTCCCAAACTTTTCGAATCCATCATAAATAAAACCATTTTCAACCAAGTCAAACATAAAATAACAAATTCACAACATGGGTTTTTTAAAGGCCGTTCAACTAGTACAAACCTTTTAGAATTTGTTGATTACTCGTTAAATGCCATGGATAAAGGAAATCATATAGAAGCTCTTTACACTGACTTCAGCAAAGCTTTCGATAAGCTGGACATTCCCATGTTAATATTCAAACTTGAAAAATTGGGAATCGAGATGAGACTCCTCAATTGGATTAAGTCGTATTTAACAGATCGTCAGCAAATAGTAAAATTCTATGAGATGAAATCTGATATAATTAAAGTTACTTCGGGGGTTCCGCAAGGTTCACACTTAGGACCTCTTCTTTTTATTTTATATGTCAACGACATCTCTCTTATTTTAAAAAACATTAATATTCTCATATATGCGGATGATATGAAGCTATTTTTAGAAATCAGAAATAATAATGACTATAATGTTTTTCACGATGAAACACAAATCTTTTATACATGGTGTTGTAAATGTTTACTGGAGTTAAATGTTAAAAAATGTAATCTCATGACTTTTAGCAGAAAACAAATCACGGCTTCCGTGTCAATTACATTAGGTAATCAAACCGTTCAGAAATGCGATAAAATAAGAGATTTAGGAGTTATCTTAGATAAAAAATTAAACTTTGTGGAACATTACAACACAATTGTTCATAGAGCTAGTAATATGCTTAATTTTATAAAACGCTTCGGATATCACTTTCAAGATCCTTACACAATTAAAACTCTTTACGTAGCATATGTTCGGTCTATTTTAGAATATTGTAGTATTGTTTGGTCACCATTCATAAAAAAACACGAAGTGAGAATTGAATCAATCCAAAAACAGTTTCTATTATATGCATTACGCAAGTTAAGATGGACAGTATTCCCTCTTCCATCTTATGAAGCACGTTGTATGTTGATAGATATTCAAACATTAAAAGAACGTCGGGACTATGCTATGATCTCGTTTCTAAACGATATCGTCATGCAGCGTATTGACTCATCTTACATTTTGTCAAAATTAAATTTATATGCTCCTACTCGTCAATTACGCAATAGAAATTTGTTCGCGATAGGTCATCACCGTACAGACTATGCTAAATTCGGACCACTAAACCGGATGATGGCTGTGTATAACGAGCATTGTGAAAGTATTGACCTTACCATGCCCCGAACAAGTTTAAAACAGTTTTTCAACTCTTTACGGCATCATAGTACATAGAAATAGTTTACAGGATAGTATATAAGCAATTAATATTTATATAATGTAGTCTACATTTGATTGACGAAATAAATAAACAATATTGCATTTCTCCTCGATAGTGGCGCATCAAGGAGACGAAGAGGGCTTGTGGACCATTTTTATGTTTTGTATTTTTCAGTCTTCCCAAGAACATAGACAAGTTTGCACCCGTGCACAAAATTTCGTGCACGCGTTCAACCTTAAACATGCCTTGCCTTTGTATACAGGTTCGCATCGAACACCGAACCCACGCGAACGATGTGTTAACTTAGGTATAAACACCGTGTATGTACACCGTGTGCGTACACAAGAAAGGCAACCACAAAACAGAATAAGTCAATGCTAGTGATGATGAGTGAGAGAAAGAGAAAACTAGTATCAAGAACCTGTGTGTACGAACACCGCGTACGTACATGGAGTTCGGTTGTGCAGACGAACATGTGCTTATGTTTTGGTACGCATTAGCGCGTTCGAGTTTGCACACGAAATGAGGGTACAAGATGAGCACAAAACTAGAGCGAACATAATGTTCGATATTCATTTGGGAAGACTGGTATTTTCTCATACTCTTCGCCAGCCCATACCAACGCTCAGCCAATAGCCTTTGCGCGCTGGCGGGTCACCGTAGGTTGCCTTTTTCTGTGGCTCTGTTTGCAAACATTGTTCAACAGCTTAATGGCAGTGTTTGTTGGAACGGCTCGCAGCAGGGCATTGCGTGTCGATTTATCGGTCGATTCCGTTATTGTGCACAGGCTAATTAAATTATTTAATAATTAAATTGATTTAATAAATACAAAAGTAGAAACCTTTTAGTAGTCGTTTATAATAATTGTAGTTCTTAGTACTAGTGTACAATTGTTATATGCTGGTTGGCTGTCTATCTGTGTATGTGTTCGTCTGAGTATTTGTGTCAATTGGGTCAGGAAATGGATGCAAAACTGGCCTATTTAGCTTTTTACGTACCATAATGGTGGTCTTAATTGTTCAGTAGGTAATACGTTTAATGGACCTTTTGACATTGAAAATGTCTTACTGACTTATCTGGGGCAGGGTGTCATTCTAAAATCTAAAATCAAACGATGTCACGTTTTTGCGTCACTATTTTGAACGCTAATAACTTTGTTATTCATGAACGGATTTCCGTCTGGTTATCACCAAACAATTCGGAATTAGCTGAAATTATGTTTTATTGCTTGTTTTTTTGCTTGTTTTTCAATAGCACACTATTGAAAAACAAGCAAAAATGAACGGATCTCGAAAACGTGAAAGCTCCCATACAGCAGTCAATCTATCCCCGGCAGAGCCGTCAATAGGGAGCAGCTTAGTTATTCAAACGAACACGAAAAGTTATAAATAAATGTGCCGTGTGCCTGTTTGATTCAGTTGTTGCTCGTTTGCAAGACAAGTAACATCGCGCCTATAGCGTCTCGTACGACAGATTTGAGCACCCAGCACAATACGCTTCTATGAATGACGTCATCCCCGTCGAACGTCGGGCCGTAAAGAACAGCAGTAGCAATCAAGCATGTTGATTGTTGACAATGCGCTGCGATAAGTGCTGCATTTGATCACTGCTACCGCTGGGGGTGATCTCAGTTCAAGCTGACTAATTGTTCCATTGTACATGTTATTATTGTTAAATTTAAAGCCCTTTTAACTTACAAACGCAATCTCAAGCATTAACCCACTACTTGCGTGATCATGAAATGGTCATGTCCTGAAGTCGGTCCTAGAAGCCTAGACTTATGCCTTCAGTTGGACTAATAAAAAAATGACGTTCATATTCACTAGACAACACGTTCCATAGCGACATGACCGGAAACTAGTGATATGGGAAAACTGACGCTCTTCTACCATCTACCATAAGAATTAAGCGTCAGATTTACGGTCCGCGCGCGAGCATTCAAGAATACACGCCACATGATTATAAAATAGAAATTATACACACGAAGTCACATACACGTGACAAACCCGTTAACATACAAATGCTTGAGCCTTCGCAACCATTCACGGCACCTGCACCCGCGATTTCGCAAACATGATAACATCCCGGTAATAAAGTGAACGTCTCAGCGCTGCAATTGGCCCAGTGTTTTAGTGCGCGACGTTGCCTGTCGTTGCAATTGTAGTATGTGGTTCTGACGATAAGCCCTTCCGATAACGGGGGGGGGGGGGGGGGTCCTCGTTGTGTATTCGTCGCACCTCGTACTTCTGCTCTCGGAGCCTCACTTGGTTCATGAAATGGCTCGATTTTTGAGCTTTGATTTAACTCTCGACTCTTCTCTTGCTTCTTGTCTGCATCTATTACGTCGTCATTTAGCTCTCGTTAGCCGTTTAGATGCCGATTCCCTGAGCCATGTGGCTCCTATTTCCGTACGTCTTTCAGCTCCCGGTCTTATCACGATCTACTCCGATCGATAGTTCCCCGACAGAGGAATTTTTCCCGACACCAATACCCGCTTTCTTGACCCATTTTGCTCCCAGCTTTATCGCGATCGACTCGCGTTTTATCCTACTCCGACTGAGAGTTCTCCGGCAACGGAATTGCTCTCGCTACCGGTGTTCGTTCCGTGAGCCAATTAGCTCCCATTCCCGTCACGATTCTGTCGGATAGTCCACGGCAGTAAAATTCCCCGGTGGCAGATATCTTCCAAAACCGATGCTCATTTCCATGAGCTATTTTGCTCCCCGCTTCGTCTCGATCTACTTGATCTAGTCCGTTGCGATGGACCTAGCTTACTCAACGGGCCAGCCAGTAGGTGCAGCGGTCCATCCAACGATTCCGGGTGTAGTGTAGCTTCCGGTTCAATGGCTCCCCAATGACCCATTGTTAGCTGTTAATAGCGCCATACAGTTCAGCGAGCCCCTCGGCGCCCATACAGCAAATCAACATCAACAAACCGCGCCCTTCGCCTTCTCGAGGGATTGGCACGAATATCGGTCACGGACAAGACAGTCAGATAGGAAGAAAGAAAAAAAGTCAAGTCATTCGGTAAAAAGTAGCGTAAGCTAGAACACATTTTCACAATTGTTATAAATTAACCCAATTCTCAAGTTAAATAATTGTTCCCATTTCTAACTAAATCTACCCTAACTGTACTATGGTAAGTTTAATTATATTAGATGTTTATAAATACCTAAAATTGAACCTAACAGGAATTAAAGCTACGGTACGGACAGAGTTGGTGCGGGTAGGAAACAGTACGGATACAAGTGATACGGAGAAACAGTACGAATCGAAGACTGTGCGAACAATACCATTAGGAGCACATTTAAATTGCAATTTAAATAGACTTCGAAAACGAACAGGTCATTAAGGTTAGTAGTCCAACCTAGCTTATTTGATTACCGTGAATCTCTAATACTATTATAGTTAAATGCTAGGACACAGACTGATTACTGTACGGGTACGATTTAAACAGCTCTGTACGGCAGCGAAAACATTAACAGTAAGAATTTGTATTTATACCCCAAAACTTAATCCTAACACAAGATTATCCTCCATGCAGGAATTTATAATCCAACCTTGATTCACAACGAATAAAGAAGATTCATAGATTTGCTAGTTTTCACTGCTGTCCGGCAACATCTTATAAATTCTGTTACGAGAATTGCTTCATGGAGGAAGGATGCCATCCAGGAAAGCCAAATCCGGATCCAGCAAGAAGACGGCCGATAAGGTCACCCCAGGTGGTGACGCGGCAGTTGACGGTCACAACGTCCAAGCGACTACGACTGAGCTGCAGAAGGACGAAACGAACGCTAAGGATTCGGCGATTAAAGTGTTTGTCCATCCTCCCCCTAGCGAACAGGTAAATGATCAAGTTACCAATGAATCCAACCGGCCGGGAGTAAATCCTAAGGAAAAGGATACAGCCGATAAAAACAAAACGAACGTAGTCAAACGTAATCCGTTCCTCCGCATACGAAAGAATCGGGTCGGTCATTGTCAAGTGTGTGATGAGCGTGATAATAGTCGAATGGTTCAGTGTGACGGTTGCAATGAGTGGTATCATTTCTCGTGTGTAGAAGTGTCAGAAGGGATTGCTGACGTGAGCTGGATCTGCATGAACTGCGAACACGCAAAGGATCTAACCCCTTCCCCTCTGCATACCACCAACGTAAGCAGTACAACATCCACTGTACGGTCAAAGAGCAAGGCAAGCAGCATCGGAAGTCAGGCCAAACGGAGACAAGCTTTGGAACTACAATGGTTAGAGGAGGAAAAGGAGTTGGAACGACGATATTTAGAACTCAAGTACAAGATTCTGTTAGAGGGCGGTAGCGACTGCTCGTCGATTGTTAGTGAGCCCCAATCAGTATCAATTTCGAAGGTGAAGAAATGGATAGACGACATGGATGGATACGGCGAGAAGGTTGACTGCGGATCTGAACCCGAGGGACTAGAGAAACGTCCACCGAGGAACTCGACTGCGTCTGTAGAGCACCAGGCTCCGGTTCCAGATCAGCAGCGTGCGACCCAAGTTAATATCCAACTCCGACGACCCCCACAACGTGTTTCCGGCCAACAAGAGACTCGGCCAATCTTCGGCAGCTCCCATATGCGACAATCAGTCGCTCTTGCACCGGAGGCTGGATCATGGGCCGAAGCGAACGCGTTTGTACCAGGTCAACGTTCCACCCACGACCATCCCTCCCAGCGTATGGGCTTAGTGACGACACGGCATGTGTGTTGAATCGAAGTCAAATCGCCGCACGCCAGGCATTTTCGAAGGATCTGCCGGACTTCAGCGGTAATCCGGAAGATTGGCCGCTGTTCTTCTCGATGTTTAACTCGTCGACTTAGATGTGCGGATTCTCCAATGAGGAAAATATGTTACGGTTGCGTAAGTGCTTGAAAGGAAGAGCATTGGAAGCAGTAAGATGTCGCCTGCTCCACCCATCGAACGTTGCGGGAGTCCTTTCAACTCTCAAGATGCTCTATGGACGACCAGAAGCAATCGTGCAGGCGGTTATCAAGAAGATACGATCATTGCCGTTGCCGAGCATCGAGAAGTTGGAGACAGTGGTGAACTTCGCACTGACAGTTGAGAATTTGGTCGCTACCATTCAAGCGTGTGAGGTTAGCGACTTCGTCTACAATGCATCGCTCCGATACGAGTTAGTAGGGAGGTTGCCACCAACGTTGAAGCTGAGCTGGGCCAGGTTCTCAAGAAATAACCCTACACCGAACCTATTGGATTTCAGTACGTGGCTGTACGAGACAGCAGAGGATGCAAGTGCGGTCGTAGATACCGTATACAGCGATCAACGGTTTCGCGGTACTAAGCGGGATGGTTTCTTGAATGTTCACTCGGAAATAGACTCTAAGGATTCGAAAACAGCCAACTCTCCACAGAAACCAATCATCGTTGACATCAAGAAGTGCGTGGCGAGCAAAGGGGATTGTACGATGCTGGCCAAATGCTAACAGTTCGTGGCCTTAAGCTACGATTCGAAGTGGGCGACAGTAAGAACTTACAAACTTTGTCGTAAATGCCTGCGTAAGCACAACGGGTCATGTAAACAAGAAAAACCATGCGGAACGAACGGCTGTACATATCTGCACCATCCTCTGCTTCACGGTTACGAAAATCCTCGATCTGGTGAATCTCCTACAGCAGCCGCCGTTTTCGAGAAAAGCTACAACGTGCACCAAGTGCAGTCGGAGATCTTGTTCAGAGTAGTTCCGGTCACTTTATACGGTCCATCGAAGGCAATTCGAACCTACGCATTCCTGGACGACGGCTCAGAACTCACGCTTCTAGAACAGAGTTTAGCAGACGAGCTCGGGTTGAAGGGACCAAAGAATCCACTGTGCCTGAAGTGGACAGGCGAAACCACCAAGATCGAAAACAAGTCACAAAACGTTAGTCTTCAAATCTCCAGCGTAACGAACCCGATCAAAAGGTATGACCTATCCAGTGTACGAACGATTGGAAGCTTGCAGATCCGACCACAGACACTCCTTACCGCGGAGTTGAAGCAGAGATACCAGCACCTCATGGGACTACCGATTGAGTCGTATAACGAGGCCAATCCGCGAATCCTAATCGGTCTGGATAATGCCAGTCTCGGATATGCAATGAAGAGTCGCGAAGGACAGTTAAATGAGCCGATTGCAATCAAAACACGTCTCGGCTGGATTGTTTTCGGCAGTTGTGTGGGAGACAAGAATACAGGGCACTACGTAAACTATCATGCGCTACAGATTTACCAGTGCAACAGAGAGACCGGTGAAGATCTTCACGAACTCGTCAAAGGTTATTTTGCCCTCGACAGCTTGGGCATCTCTAAGCAAAGTAAACTACTTCTGTCACACGAGGACCAACGAGCACAGTCAATGCTGGAATCACTCACTCGGCCCGTAGACAGCCGTTTCGAATCCGGGCTTCTATGGAAGTACGATTCGGTCCGACTTCCGGATAGTGCAGCGATGGCACTGCGAAGATGGCGATGCCTAGATAACCGCATGAAGAAGGATCCACTTCTGGCGGGCGAATTGAACGCGAAAATCCAGGATCATATCAACAAAGGCTACATTCGCAAGTTGTCCGCGGAAGAGCTGGAAGTAAACCGCCCACGAGTTTGGTACGTTTCGATATTTCCAATCGTCAATCCGAACAAGCCGGGCAAAACGAGACTCGTATGGGATGCAACTGGCACCGCCTTTGGAGTTTCACTCAACTCAGTTCTGTTAAAAGGCCCAGACCAACTGACATCTCTTCTATCTGTTCTGATCCAGTTCCGGGAGCGGTATGCGGCGACATCCGTGAGATGTACCACCAAGTAAGGATGCGGGAGGACGACCAACATTGCCAACGCTTCTTCTGGAAGGCCTGCGAGACAGATATCGACCCTAGCGTCTACGTAGTGCAGGTTATGACGTTCGGCGCATGCTGCTCGCCGAGTACGGCACAAAACGTAAAAAATTACAATGCAAAGAGATTCGAACAAGAACACCCAGAAGCAGTTCACGCAATCGTAAAGCAACACTACGTTGACGATATGCTTCTGAGTGTGGAATCTGAGGAGGAAGCAATACAAGTGGTTCGAGAAGTACAGACAGTGCACAGGTCAGCAGGCTTCGAAATGCGGAACTGGATCTCCAACTCACCCAGAGTTGTGGCAGCTATGAGCGAAACAGGCTCCGATGAGAAAAGCCTCAGTATCGGCGACAAACACGTGTCAGAACGGGTTCTCGGAATGTGGTGGAACACCTCAACAGACTGCTTCACATATAAAATGTCACCGCGGTACGAGCAACTACTGATCAGTGGGCAGCGACGACCGACAAAACGCGAAGCGCTTCGTACACTAATGATGATATTCGATCCCTTAGGACTCATAGCACACTTCCTAATGCAACTAAAATCCTTGCTGCAAGAAATCTGGAGAACTTCAGTCGGCTGGGATGACCCCATCGACGAGTCGTTGTTTCAAAAGTGGTTGGTATGGCTGACAGTGTTACCGCAGGTATCGTCTATCGAAATACCTTGATGCTACCGAACACTCACATCCGCGACGGACGGAACGGTGGTATAACTGCACACGTTCGTCGACGCAAGCGAGAACGGTTTCGCAGCTGCAGTGTATTTGCGTTTTCAGGAAGGAGAAACCATCGAATGCAGACTGGCCGGAGCAAAGACGAGAGTCGCGCCGTTAAAGTTTCTCTCCATTCCGAAGTCCGAACTGTAAGCCGCTGTGATAGGCGTGAGATTAGCGGGAACCATTGCCAAATCGCTATCCGTCAAAATCAATCAACGTTTCTTCTGGACTGACTCCAGAGATATCCTCTGCTGGCTCAACTCGGATCACCGTCGGTATAGCCAATTCGTGGCCTTCCGTGTTAGCGAGATCCTGGAAACGACGAACGTCAACGAATGGCAGTGGGTGCCAACGAAGCTGAACGTGGCAGACGAGGGAACCAAATGGACACGAGCTCCAGATATGACTACCTCTAGTCGATGGTTTTGCGGTCCCAATTTTCTCTGGCAACCGAACGAAGCATGGCCTGTTTCCCCGCACCCATTTGGATCGACTAAAGAGGAGTTGCGGCCTCATCTTCTGCTTCATACCATGCCGTTGGACCCAGTGGTTCAGCCACATGATTTCTCGGGATGGTCTTCTCTACTGCGCCGAATGGCTTATGTGACCCGTTTCGTGGACAACCTGAGGCAAGCTAAGATGAAAAAACCAAGGCGGGGTGGCTCTCTGACTCGTGACGAGGTAAGAAAAGCGGAAAATTACCTGTTTCGTCTTGCACAGCGCAGTGCGTATCCCGATGAGATAGCAGTCCTGAATGAACCCTTATCAACCACCCAGCAACGCAAGTTTATAAAAAACAACAGTTCGCTAAGTAAGATGTGCGCCTTTCTTGACAAGAACGGCGTTCTAAGGGCCCGCGGCCGAACCCAAGAATGTAAATTCACAGATTACGACGCCGCTAATCCGGTTATTCTTCCACGGAATCACCACATCACTAGGCTTATCGTGTCCAATGCACACAAGCAGTTTAACCACCAGAACCATGAGACGATCATCAACGAGCTTCGCCAGCGATTCCGCAGTCCACGTCAGAAGGCAACGTACCGTGCGATCCGGAAGGAGTGCCAACAGTGTAAAAATAACCAGGCTGCCTCGCAACCACCTGCGATGACTGATCTACCACTCGCTCGCCTGGCTGCCTTTGCTCGACCATTTACGTACATGGGGATAGACTATTTTGGCCCAATGACGGTATCCGTCGGACGACGCACAGAGAAACGTTGGGGGGTACTGGCAACATGTCTTACCATTCGTGCCGTACACTTAGAACTCGCTCACACACTGACGACAGATTCCTATATGATGGCTATACGCAACATCTTTGCTAGAAGGGGAGTTCCGGCAGTGATCTACAGCGACCATGGCACAAACTTCCAGGGCGCCAGTAAGGAGCTACAGCTAGCGCTACAGGAACTCGACGACGACCGGCTGATGCGGGAGTTCACTACGGCGGAAGAATGCTCTTCAGGAAGACCCTAACTGCATTCCGGGGGGAGTGTTAATAGCGCCATACAGTTCAGCGAGCCCCTCGGCGCCCATACAGCAAATCAACATCAACAAACCGCGCCCTTCGACTTCTCGAGGGATTGGCACGAATATCGGTCACGGACAAGACAGTCAGATAGGAAGAAAAAAAAAAGTCAAGTCATTCGGTAAAAAGTAGCGTAAGCTAGAACACATTTTCACAATTGTTATAAATTAACCCAATTCTCAAGTTAAATAATTGTTCCCATTTCTAACTAAATCTACCCTAACTGTACTATGGTAAGTTTAATTATATTAGATGTTTATAAATACCTAAAATTGAACATAACAGGAATTAAAGCTACGGTACGGACAGAGTTAGTGCGGGTAGGAAACAGTACGGATACAAGTGATACGGAGAAACAGTACGGATCGAAGACTGTGCGAACAATACCATTAGGAGCACATTTAAATTACAATTTAAATAGACTTCGAAACCGAACAGGTCATTAAGGTTAGTAGTCCAACCTAGCTTATTTGATTACCGTGAATCTCTAATACTATTATACTTAAATGCTAGGACACAGACTGATTACTGTACGGGTACGATTTAGACAGCTCTGTACGGCAGCGAAAACATTAACAGTAAGAATTTGTATTTATACCCTAAAACTTAATCCTAACACAAGATTATCCTCCATGCAGGAATTTATAATCCAACCTTGATTCACAACGAATAAAGAAGATTCATAGATTTGCTAGTTTTCACTGCTGTCCGGCGGTCTACTCGGTCTAATCCCCAGCGTTGGATCTAGCCTACTCACAAACTACTCGGTAGAGTGTTGAGGTCGGTCCCGCGATTCCGGTAAAGCCTGACGTCCGATTCGCTGGAGCCCCGACGACCCGAACCCAGTGCTACTTCGCGCACTATTCAACCGCTACTGATTTTTTTATTGATCCGACTTCCGGTTCCTGAGTTACGGGTAGAAGAGTATGATCACACAGCAAGTTCCCGCATAAACTGGTACCACCATGATGTCCAAATTATGCAATACATATTAAAATGTATGCAACATTACTTGGATTCACGTTTCAAGATCATTATTGACCCATCGAAGTCGCTTTGACCACATTGGCCACATACGACGGCTCTTAATGCCCCCGGCGATCTTGTGAAGTCACTAGTTTAATATCATACCTATTTCTCAGCGAGTTCTTTACCGATTTTTACAAACTTAATTTCAAATGACACCGTTCCCATTGACTGTTGTTGAATTTCTAGTTGATCCGGATGGATTTTTTCCAAAATGACCACAGTTGCTTGGATTTGTAGTTCTAGGTCATTAACATTCATTCAAAGTCTCTTTGACCACATTGGCCACTATTGACGATTCCAGAAGCCCCGGCGGAAATATCCAAATTCAGAATAACAGCTGCATCGATTTCTCAATGATGACCGATTTGACTTAGTCTCAAATGAACGGTGTTGCGTTCTCGAAAACTGTTTTTAAATTTTATTTCGATAGAACTTCCGGTTCCAGGGTTACGAGTTGAGGAGTGTGATCACAGAGAAAACTCCTATTCAAACCGATACCGCGATGAATGCAAAAAGGATTTCTTTTTGCTAAAATAGGAGTCTGACGGCCCATTGATATCATGTTGGCCACATTGATCACCATAGACGGTTCTGGAAGTCCCCGGAAAAATGGCCATCTTTCAAAATTAAAAAAGTCACTTCAGTTTCTCCGAGATGGTATGAAAGGTATATTATATATAGATTGCTTAGAAATTTCTAACGTTTCGGTTATAAAGCAAAAACTATCACGCGTCAGATTATAGTTACTACCCGCTCAAGGCTAGCTGCCAGACGGCTGCCTCACGCCTGCCAGCGGGCGAAAAATGGCTGGTAGATATGCTGGTGTATGGCTGCCTCGCGGCTGCCAAATATACACCTCAAACGATACAACCGTTTCTACCAGGATTTCGCCCATCAGTTTTGAGGGAGACAGGCCGGCCAGCCGTCTGCTGTACTTATGGCAGCCAGAGTGACCAGAACCGATAGTGAATCGGTTCTTTGCGCTTCTTATTCTTTGTTTGTATTTGTTTTGGTTGTCAGATAAGATTTTCGAAAAAGAAAGAATATGTTTTCATCGGATTCAGCTATTAGTAAATTAATTTTATTTATGCATCACATGTGTATAAAACTTAAAAAATACTTAGCAGCGCTACTCCTGATGTGTCAATCCATCGAAATTGACATATAGTGTGGAACTCGATTGGTGTATAGTGATACAAATATACATTTCACATAAACCCTACAAGACGTTCTCATATTTTTGACCTCTGTACTTGTCAGGGCTATATTTATCCTGTACAACCAAACCATTCCAACGGCAAACCGGTAGCAGTGCCTAAATAAACAGCTAGTCGTCATTCAGGATGACCGCATTTCATTGTCCTTTGTAACGTAAATTCACATCCTATTCCGTACATTATAGTCCAGGTGATTGTGGATTCCAGCATCGTAGGATCGGGTGAAGCGTTCGATGATAGGCAAACTATAATTAAAAAAACACGATATAATATAATTTAGAATAATTCAAACATGTTGATTAGAATCAAACATTGGAGAGCTTGTCCTGTGTTGGATCACGCTTACAACTTGCGTGTTTGTTGTAATGTTTGTTCCTTGATAATATCGAGTGTACGGCTGTCACGAACCTGATGAGCAATATATCGACGCTGACACACTTGAAATAAAAAAAAGTATTTCGTTAGCTTAATCAGCGTGAGTTTAATGTGGTATTCATGTAAATATATTTTGAAATGGGGAGTGGTGGGGGAGTATAGGAGGATCATTAGTGTGAGGGGAGAATGCGTGGGGGGGATTTAGTGGGATATTAGCTTAGAAACTTGGGGAGTTTTCGGGGGCATCAAGAGCCGTCATAGGTGGCCAATGTGGTAAAAACTGCTTTGATTGGTCATTAACGATCTAGACCCGCAAATCCAAATAATGTTGAAACTATTTGAATATGTGTTACATCACTCACAAAAGTGTTGCTGTGTGACCGTAGTCTTTAACCCGTAACTCCGGAACTGAAAGTCGTATAAGTTTCATGGGTACCTCCATTCAAATAAAAAAATTTATCCGGCTTATATGGGAATTTCTTATGTCGCCGGACGATTCTAGATTTCCAGAACCATATAACCGAAACGTTAGAAATTTCTAAGCAATCTGTATATAATATACCTTTCATACCATCTCGGAGAAACTGATGTGAGTTTTTTAATTTTGAAAGATGGCCATTTTTCCGGGGACTTCCAGAACCGTCTATGGTGATCAATGTGGCCAACATGATATCAATGGGTCGTCAGACTCCTATTTTAGCAAAAAGAAATTCTTTTGCATTCATCGCGGTATCGGTTTGAATAGAAGTTTTCTCTGTGATCACACTCCCCAACTCGTAACCCCGGAACCGGAAGTCGGATCGAAATAAAATTTAAAAACAGTTTTCGAGAACGCAACACCGTTCATTTGAGACTAAGTCAAATCGGTCATCATTGAGAAATCGATGTAGCTGTTATTCTGAATTTGGATATTTCCGCCGGGGCTTCTGGAACCGTCAATAGTGGCCAATGTGAATGAATGTTAATGACCTAGAACTACAAATCCAAGCTGTTGTGGTCACATTTTGGAAAAAATCCATCCGGATCAACTAGAAATTCAACAACAGTCAATGGGAACGGTGTCATTTGAAATTAAGTTTGTAAAAATCGGTAAAGAACTCGCTGAGAAATAGGTATGATATTAACCTAGTGACTTCTCAAAATCGCCGGGGGCATTAAGAGCCGTCGTATGTGGCCAATGTGGTCAAAGCGACTTCGATGGGTCAATAATAATCTTGAAACGTGAATCCAAGTAATGTTGCATACATTTTAATATGCATTGCATAATTTGGACATCATGGTGGTACCAGTTTATGCGAGAACTTGCTGTGTGATCATACTCTTCTACCCGTAACTCAGGTACCGGAAGTCGGATCAATAAAAAAAAATCAGTAGCGGTTGAATAGTGCGCGAAGTAGCACTGGGTTCGGGTCGTCGGGGCGCCAGCGAATCGGACGTCAGGCATCACCGGAATCGCGGGACCGACCTCAACACTCTACCGAGTAGTTTGTGAGTAGGCTAGATCCAAAGCTGGGGATTAGACCGAGTAGACCGCGTCGAATAGCTAGCAATGGGTCATTGGGGAGCCATTGAACCGGAAGCTACACTACACTCGGAATCGTTGGATGGACCGCTGCACCTACTGGCTGGCCCGTTGAGTAAGCTAGGTCCATCGCAACGGACTAGATCATGTAGATCGAGACGAAGCGGGGAGGAAAATAGCTCATGGAAATGAACATCGGTTTTGGAAGATATCTGCCACCGGGGAATTTCGCTGCCGTGGACTATCCGACAGAATCGTGACGGGAATGGGAGCTAATTGGCTCACGGAACGAACACCGGTAGCGAGAGCATTTCCGTTGCCGGAGAACTCTCAGTCGGAGTAGGATAAAACGCGAGTCGATCGCGATAAAGCTTGGAGCAAAATGGCTCAAGGAAGCGGGTATTGGGGGAGAAATTCCTCTGTCGGGGAACTATCGATCGGAGTAGATCGTGATAAGGCCGGGAGCTGAAAGACGTACGGAAATAGGAGCCACATGGCTCAGGGAATCGGCATCTAAACGGCTAACGAGAGCTAAATGGCGACGTAATAGATGCAGACAAGAAGCAAGAGAAGAGTCGAGAGTTAAATCAAAGCTCAAAAATCGAGCCATTTCATGAACCAAGTGAGGCTCCGAGAGCAGAAGTACGAGGTGCGACGAATACACAACGAGGACCCCCCCCCCCCCCCCCCGTTATCGGAAGGGTTTATCGTCAGAACCACTTACTACAATTGCAACGACAGGCAACGTCGCGCACTAAAACACTGGGCCAATTGCAGCGCTGAGACGTTCACTTTATTACCGGAATGTTATCATGTTTGCAAAATCGGGGGTGTAGGTGCCGTGAATGGTTGCGAAGGCTCAAGCATTTGTATGTTAACGGGTTTGTCACGTGTATGTGACTTCGTGTGTATAATTTCTATTTTATAATCATGTGGCGTGTATTCTTGAATGCTCGCGCGCGGACCGTAAATCTGACGCTTAATTCTTATGGTAGATGGTAGAAGAGCGTCAGTTTTCCCATATCACTAGTTTCCGGTCATGTCGCTATGGAACGTGTTGTCTAGTGAATATGAACGTCATTTTTTTATTAGTCCAACTGAAGGCATGAGTCTAGGCTTCTAGGACCGACTTCAAGAAGTGACCATTTCATGATCACGCAAGTGGTGGGTTAATGCTTGAGATTGCGTTTGTAAGTTAAAAGGGCTTATAATTTAACAATAATAACATGCACAATGGAACAATTAGTCAGCTTGAACTGAGATTTGGCAACTCTTCCATCCGCGCGCTATTTACATCGGATCACCCCCAGCGGTAGCAGTGATCAAACGCAGCACTTATCGCAGCGCATTATCAACAATCAACATGCTTGATTGCTACTGCTGTTCTTTACGGCCCGACGTTCGACGGGGATGACGTCATTCATAGAAGCGTATTGTGCTGGGTGCTCAAATCTGTCGTACGAGACGCTATAGGCGCGATGTTACTTGTCTTGCAAACGAGCAACAACTGATTCAAACAGGCACACGGCACATTTATTTATAACTTTTCGTGTTCGTTTGAATCACTAAGCTGCTCCCTATTGACGGCTCTGCCGGGGATAGATTGACTGCTGTATGGGAGCTTTCACGTTTTCGAGATCCGTTCATTTTTGCCTGTTTTTCAATAGTGTGCTGAAAAACAAGCAAAAAAACAAACAATAAAGCATAGTTTCAGTTAATTCCGAATTGTTTGGTGATAACCAGACGGAAATCCGTTCATGAATAACAAAGTTATTAGCGTTCAAAATAGTGACGCAAAAACGTAACATCGTTTGATTATAGATTTTAGAATGACACCCTGCCCCAGATAAGTCAGTAAGACATTTTCAATGTCAAAAGGTCCATTAAACGTAATACCTACTGAACAATTAAGACCACCATTATGGCACGTAAAAAGCTGAATAGGCCAGTTTTGCATCCATTTCCTGACCCAATTGACACAAATACTCAGACGAACACATACACAGATAGACAGACAACTAGCACATAACAATTGTACACTAGTACTAAGAACTACAATTATTACAAACGACAACTAAAAGGTTTCTTCTTTTGTATTTATTAAATCAATTTAATTATTAAATAATTTAATTAGCCTGTGCAAATGACGGAATCGACCGATAAATCGACACGCAATGCCCTGCTGCGAGCCGTGCCAACAAACACTGCCATTAAGCTGTTGAACAATGTTTGCAAACAGAGCCACAGAAAAAGGCAATCTACGGTGACCCGCCAGCGCGCAAAGGCTAGTGGCTGAGCGTTGGTATGGGCTGGCGCAGAGTATGAGAAAATACCAGTCTTCCCGAATGAATATCGAACATTATGTTCGCTCTAGTTTTGTGCTCATCTTATAGTCACATTTCGTGTGCAAACTCGAACGCGCTAATGCGTACCAACACATGAGCACATGTTTGTCTGCACTACCGAACTCCATGTACGTACGCGGTGTTCGTACACACAGGTTCTTGATACTAGTTTTCTCTTTCTCTCACTCATCATCACTAGCATTGACTTATTCTGTTTTGTGGTTGCCTTTCTTGTGTACGCACACGGTGTACATACACGGTGTTTATACCTAAGTTAACACATCGTTCGCGTGGGTTCGGTGTTCGATGCGAACCTGTACACAAAGGCAAGGCATGTTTAAGGTTGAACGCGTGCACGAAATTTTGTGCACGGGTGCAAACTTGTCGATGTTCTTGGGAAGCCTGAAAAATACAAAACATAAAAATGACACACAAGTCCTTTTCGTCTCCTTGATGCGCCACTATCGAGGAGAAATGCAATAACCATCTTAAAGCTATTATCTGTCAAAGGGTTCTGCAGTACTGATGCACGCAATATGCTTGATGAAGTTTGCAATACCGTCAACCTCAACCTAGGAGAGGGTAAAATAATAAACTTTGTGTTCTAAAAATTTTCAAGAGAATTGTTCCTAGTACATTGTTAGTTATTTATCAGTGTGCAATCGGGCTTTCTCAGCAACCTATTTTTACAACCTATGTGCATTAAAATGTGCACCTACCGTCTCACCGTTGCACTTGACAGTGTGTGCAGTGCTTTATGGTCACACCTATACCAGCGCCCCCGCCTTCCCATGAGCGTTTTGGTGGTTCAGAAGCTATCCGTCCATGTTACTCAGGGATACATTGCTCCTATACACATCCATACATTCAGGCATACATAGGGGCTTGCATTCATACATACATAAATACATACATACTATTTGGCACAAGTTTGGGACGTGTAACGTCGTGTCATCTAATCTGTGTAATCCTATGGAAAATCATCTTACCATCACCTTGGGGTCTACGTCATATTGGCAAATTTCGCATTGAATCCGCTTCTGTCTCTTCCCAATTTCCTTTTTGTCTCCTAGGTCTGAAGCGGATCAATGGACTGTTAATTGATACGGTAAACATATTAGCAGTATTAGTACTTACTCGCATATACTTTTTCGTACAATGGTGCTATTTCATCTCTATCTTACAACAGAATCCGAACTTCCCTGTTCTAGTCAATATACGTATTCATTGCATTATGGACCAGACAAACCCTCAATTTTTTCTATTATTATTATCCTAAGTAGCTAGACGAGTGAAGACATTTTAGGGTTCCACAATAAGAATCTCGGCTCATAAAGGACATAAGAATTATTTATCCACTATACACCATAAAGTTTGCTCGAACCGAATGTCAGCCTGGTTCGACTCGAAAAGACCACACCGACACGAAAGGGTTGCTTATCATTTTTGAGAGCCGGTGTGCTTAGTCGAGTTAAAAATCATAAGAACAAGTACTGAATAATTAACTATCTCTTAAGTGTCCGTCCTGCACTCCTTTCCTGAACTAGCTTCATACTCACGGTCAAAAAAGTCGACAACTAGTAGGATCCACATGTCCCCCACCCAAACGAATTGATCAACTTGCAAGTAGGAGCACTTATCTACCTACCAGCCAAGAAGACTTCCGAACCAATGAGAATGGACTATGCCAGTTGAAGGCCACAGGCCCAGCACCATCTCGTACAGTTGCTGAAATTAAGAGTTTTGTTAGTGCTACTTACAGATTTCATTTCAATGGTAGTAAGTGTCTAATTCCCTCTTGTTAAACTCGCTTACCGCTGCTCATCTCTTCCGGCATTTCGACGCCATCGGTCGACCGGCTTATAGAAGAGATCTCTTTTATCTAATCCTCAATTTCCGTTGGAACTCTGTAACCGTCGTTACAAGTCCTGATGATTTTTATGTGCATTTTCGTATTTTTTAAACTGTTGTGTTTCTTAATGTAAATGTTGGTAGGGTTAGTATTAAAATAAATAAATAAATAAAATATAAAATGTAAATAGTAGGGACAAATACACAACACAGATAATTGTATATAAAAACATTGGGCTGGAATGTGTTATACGGAGAGGTAATACACCCCTGAAGGGGTGGTAATAGGTTACGCCTAGAAGGAAGGTGGAAATTGTGGGTGGCGGTGGTAAGGGAAGAGGAAATCGAAGGAACCCGCCATTGGTCATTAGTACCGCGGCGTTCGTGTGATTCAGAAGTGAGTTGAAGAACATTAAAAAGTGTGAGGCTAGTTAAAATTTATTCAGCAGTTCATTCAGGACCTTTTTTGTAACCGATTGAATTCCTCACTGCACACGTTTCGGCCTAGGCAGAGGAATCTTTTTTTTACAATGGAGAAGACCTTTACGTCCTAGCCCAGTACACGTGCTATTGGTAGGGTCCAATCTACCACACGGGGTGCACTGGGGGCGTTTCGGGCTCGAATGGTGACGCTGCCATTAATACCGACTAAACTCCATTGGGCTCCGCCATCATTCCTCCCAGGAACTACCTCTCGGTATTACTTCTGGGGGGATGGCTGTACTAAATGTACTCATTCACTCTCACTCACGCGTTCATACGTCCTGTATGAGGCTTACTTGGGTGCTCTCTCAATCGCACTTTGATTCACTCTCAAACACTCCCATATGAGGCTGACTTTTGGGCTTTTCACCTTTTTCGTTCCTTGCGAGGCTGACTTGTGTGCTCACCTTACTCATTCCTTGCTAGGCTTACTTTTGTGCTCGCCCCACCCATACCATGTGAGACTGACTTGGGTGCACACCCTATCACCTTATTCACTCTCGATCGTGCCACTCTATTGTACCTCTGTCACTCCCCCTGGCATCCCATGTGGGACATTTTTCTTAGGCCCTACTTCTGACATACCATGCGAGGCTGACTTGTGTGCTCACCTTTTTCATTCCTTGCTAGGCTTACTTTTGCGCTCGCCCCACCCATACCATGAGGCTGACTTTTGTGCTCACCTTTTACGTTCCATGCGAGGCTGACTTGTGTGCTCACCTTACTCATTCCTTGCTAGGCTTACTTTTGTGCTCGCCCCACCCATACCATGTGAGACTGACTTGGGTGCTCACCCTATCACCTTATTCACTCTCGATCGTGCCACTCTATTGTACCTCTGTCACTCCCTCTAGCATCCCATGTGGGACATTTTTCTTAGGCCCCACTTCTGACATACCATGCGAGGCTGACTTGTGTGCTCACCTTTTTCATTCCTTGCTAGGCTGACTTTTGTGCTAGCCTCTACCATACCATGTGAGGCAGACTTTTGTGCTCACCCTTAACATGCCGTGTGAGACTGACTTGGATGCTCACCCTTTCACTCCTCTGCCACGCCATGAGGTATCGATAGCTAAGTCCCAACATACTACTCTACGACCCTCCCGTCTTGGCATGAGAGAGTCCACTTATACGCCTATACACTCACTCTTCTGTCTTGCTTCGGGGTGGCTGGGTTTACCCCTTACGCGGTTGCCAGTCGCTGCGCCAAACCTGCCTCGGCATGGACAGACCATTCACTCCCTTTTTTGCGCTTGGCCTTTTTCGCTCCAGCTAACCAATCACTAGTTAGCCGTGCCCGTCGTCTGTTGCTCGGTTCGCCAGATTACCTGTAGCCTACTGGCAATCTGGATGGTAGCAGTCGAGACTGCGTTCCACTTCTCCACCGATTGACACATCCGCTGAATAAGGGTATCAGGGGTTGTGTCCCAGCCACAGACGTCAAGCATTGCTCTTCTTTCGACGTCGAACCGATGACATACGAACAGTGTGTGTTCGGCAGTTTCGTCTACACCTGGGCAGTCCGGGGAGACTGGGACCTCCGCGTGCCCGAACCTGTGGAGGTACTGTCGGAAACAGCCATGGACTGACAGGAATTGTGTCAGGTGGAAGTGAACTTCCCCATGGGGTCTTCCCACCTAGCTCGATATGCTTGGAATCAGCCGGTGGGTCCACCTACCTTTCGAGGAGTTGTCCCACTCACGCTGCCATTTGGCGACCGAGGTCACCCTGGTGCGCTCGCGGGCTCCCCTATTTCCACCTAGCTCGAAGCACTCCTCATCTTCCCGAATAACCAGCCCGACTGGCATCATGCTCGCTATCACGCAGGATGCATCGTGTGATACCGTGCGGTAGGCAGATATCACTCTGAAGCACATCACGCGGTAGGTGCTCTCCAGTTTCTGTAGGTAACTGGTTACCCTCAGTGCTCTTGACCATGACGGGCCGCCGTACCTGAGGATAGATACGGCAACGCCTGCCAGTAAACTACGTCTACTGGCGCACACCTTTGAGCTGTTGGACATCATTCTCGATAGAGCCGCAACAGCAGTCGACGCTCTCTTGCATGTATAGTCGACAGTGACCTTCGGCAGCCAGTCAGCTTGTCATCTATAATGACTCCGAGAGACTTCAGACTTCGCTGTGAAGTGATCGCGACTTCTCCCACATGGATAACTGCATGTTGTGCCGACTTGCGGTTGTTGACGATAACTACCTCCGTCTTATGATGAGCGAGCTCCAGGCCTCTCGCGCTCATCCATTCCTCCACCGTGCTGATCGCGTGTTCTGCCGTTAGTTCTACCTCAGGAATTGACTCCCCGTAGACCTCCAAGGTTACGTCGTCGGCAAAGCCGACGATCTTGACCCCAGGAGGGAACTTCAGTCTCAGAACCCCGTCATACATGAGGTTCCATAGCACCGGGCCTAGGATCGAGCCCTGCGGGACTCCGGCGGTAATCGGAACCCTTTTCTGACCGGCATCGGTCTTGTATAACAGTACGCGGTTTTGGAAGTAACATTCCAGGATCCGGTACAGACCCACCGGTAGGCTAAGTCGGTGTAACGAGAGCGCGATGGCATCCCAGCTTGCGCTGTTGAATGCGATCTTCACGTCAAGTGTCACTAACGCACAGTATCGAATACCTCGCCTTTTTCGTTGGATCGCTATCTCGGCAGTATTTATCACTGAGTTGAGAGCGTCCACTGTGGACTTACCCTTCCGAAAGCCAAACTGGTTGCTTGACAGACCGTCCGTACCTTCCGCGTACGGGGTTAGCCTGTTGAGGATGATCCTCTCAAGCAGTTTGCCAGTCGTGTCGATCAGACAGATTGGTCTGTACGCCTGTAGGCATCTCTGCATAGCTAGCCTGAACATGTTCGGGTTCGCTACGATCGCTGCCTTGAGAGCGTTGTTTGGAACTCCATCCGGCCCTGGAGCTTTGTTCATTTCTAGGGATTTAGCCACTGCGAGTAGTTCTTCATTCGTCACTGGAGCCACCATTTCGGCCGTGCCCGCACTGTCTCGTAGTGCAGGTGGCCAGGGGCTTGTGGCTCGAGACGGGAAGAGTACTTCGATAATCGTTGCCAACCGGTCCGGAGACCGTTCTGGGGATGAGGAGCCCCCTTTGGTCTTGGCCATCACGATTCTGTAGGCGTCACCCCATGGATTCGCGTTGGCACTCTCACACAGGTTGTCGAAACACACTCTGTTGCTGCTTTTAATGGCCTTGTTAAGGGCCAATTTCGCAGCTCGAAACACTTCACGGCGGTTCTCTCTTGCATCCTCGGTGCGAGCTCTTTGCATCCTACGTCTAGCTCTGAGGCAGGCTGACCGTAGAGCTGCATCTGCCGTTTCTTGGCAGTGTTTTTCTCGGCATAGTGGCGTCGCACGCGCGTGATAGAACAGCTACCAACGCATCCCCGATTAGACTGTCGGTGTTGGCCTCCAGTCCCAGGGCCGCGGTGAAAGCTTCGCTGTCGAAGTGATTGGACTTCCACCCGCGTACCTGACAGGGATCTCCCGGCTTCGGATGCTGCACACCATAGTTGATCTTAAAGTGGATTGCTAAATGATCGCTATCGGTGTAGCCTTCGTCTACCCTCCATTCCATGCCTGGAGCCAGACTCGGGCTGGCAAATGTTACGTCAATCCACGCCTCCACCCCGTTTCTACGGAATGTACTAGCGGAACCATTATTAGCTAGCACAGTATCGAGTTTGCAAGCGCCTCCATCAGCGCTTGACTCCTGCTATTTGTACAGCGGCTGCCCCACTCCATTGCCCAAGCGTTAAAGTCTCCCGCTATGACTACCGGTTTCCGGCCCACTAGGTCCGACGAGAGCCTGTCGCTCATCTAGTTGAACTGTTCTATTGGCCACCTAGGTGGAGCGTAGCAGCTGCAATAGAACACACCATTGATTTTGGCAATCGCAACACCCTCGGCGGAGGAGTGTATTACCTCTTAAACCGGGAACCGTCCCGTTGTACAGATTGCCACCATTCCAGACCCGTCCGACACCCAATTGCCGTTGCCGGCAGGGATGCGGTACGGGTCTGATAAGAGGGCGACATCTGTCCTCGACTCCGAGACCGACTGCCACAGCAGCTGTTGGGCTACTGCACAATGGTTAAGATTTAGCTGTGTGACGTTCACGGCTTCTTCTTATTTGCCTCACCGAAGGGACACGAAGGTCCGCCCATAGCATGTTTATGGGCTTGCTTCTTAGCGGTGCAGATAAGGCACTTGTACGCCTTAGTGCAGCCCCGCTCCTTATGCCCCTCCTCGCCGCAGCGACGACATAGTTTGCTCCTATCTATGCCCTTGCACTCGTAGGCTTTGTGGCCGGACTCAAGGCACCGATAGCACCTATCCACTGAAGGCGGCTGGAGTATGCTAATAGGGCATACTGTCCAGCCGATCTTCAGCTTCCATTTCTCGGTTACCTTTTTGGCATCCGCCTTCAGTAGCCTGAGGTAGGCTACTTGGGTGCCAGAGGGTCCATCTCTAAATCGCACAGAGGCCCGCTCGATTGTGACGTCGCATTGTTCCTTAACGGCTGCGACGACATCTTCTGCGGTCGTGAACTCGTCCAGATGCTTGCACTGGAGAGTCATTTCCGCCCCTAGCGACCTGACTTGGGCGCCTACACCAAGGACCTCTTGGGCCAAGGCCTTGTATACCGCACTAGATTGTGCGCCTCGCTTCAGCACCAGAAGCATTTCTCCCGTGTTGGTGCGTCTCACGCTACGCACATCTTGCCCAAGGGCCGAGAGGCTTTCGGCCGCCTTCATCGACTTTAGAAGATCGAAGTATTTGTCCTTGTCGGTTTTTAACCACAAGGCCTCGTCTCTGTCCTTGGCCTTCTTCGCGGGCCGCGATACCTCCGGTGTCGGTTCCGGCATCTTCTTGGCCACCAGCGTCCAGGGGTTTGGGCCCCCCTGCCCCGGTCGCGCCGGGTTGCTGGTACCAACGCTCTGCTCAGCGAGGTCACTCTCGACCTCGCTTACCTCGGCCAGACGGCGTTTGGCCTTAACGGTTGCACGCCGTGTGGTGTCGGTTTTTGCACCCTCGCCTGGCGACTTCCTAGGGCGCTTCGCGTTCGACGCCGTCTTGCGATTGCCCTTGCCCTTGCCTTTTCCCTTCGAGGGGAACTCGGCCGCCGCTTCGAGCGACGTGGCTGCTCCATAGAAGGTGAAGGCCACTGTCTGAGTGCCCATATCGACCTTCTCTTTTACCTCCCTGTTGGAGGCCACTGTCTGGGTTTCTCTGTCGGACTTCTCCCGACATTCCACCCTCTTGGCATAAGCCTGCTGTTTCTGTCTTGCGACACGAACAGTTTTCCGGAGCTCCAGGAGACTCTGCTTTAACTCCTTGCTTATGTTTTGCTTTGCGCTAGTGAACTCGATTATTGAATCGAGCTGCTCCACTACTTTGCGCATCGCGGATAGTGGCCCGTTCAGTGCGTTGGCTATTTCCTACCACTACTGGGGGTCACTGGTGCTATCAGATGCAGCACTCGTCGCTCCTCTACTCTCTCCACGGGGGGGAGACCTCGCCAAACCACCTCTAGCAAAGGGGTTTGGCACCTCCGTTTGTTTATTATAATTTTTGATTTTGTTCTCCAATTCAGTGCCCACGAGTAGCGCGAGAAAAAATGTCCGCCACGCTAGAGCTCCGCATTAACGTGGTAAGGGACACTTACTGTGGGGGTTGCCCAGGTACCCCACAGGCTCCGTAAACGATCGAGCATCTTTTTCACCCCCTCGATCACTTATCCCTCGACACGGGTCGCTTCACGCCTTGGAATTGGGGTTATGACCTACCTTGCTTTACGTGGTGACCTCGGCCCAGATCATCACAACCATCCTCCTTTACCAGGGCTTTGGACCTGTAGCTCTGGTTCTCAATAGTTCCATGTACGTATATTATTACAGACATGCCACTATTGAGATCCGTCATTCGCTAGCGGAGTATAGGAGGCAGAGGAACCCTTTTTTTTTTTTAACAATGGAGAAGACCTTTATGTCCTAGCCCAGTACACGTGCTATTGGTAGGGTCCAATCTACCGCACAGGGTGCACTGGGGGCGTGTCGGACTCGAATGGTGACCAGCCATTAATACCGACTAAACTCCATTGGGCTCCGCCATCATTCCTCCCAGGAACTACCTCTCGGTATTACTTCTGGGGGGATGGCTGTACTAAATGTACTCATTCACTCTCACTCACGCGATCATACATCCTGTATGAGGCTTACTTGGGTGCTCTCTCAATCACACTTTGATTCACTCTCAAACACTCCCACATGAGGCTGACTTTTGTGCCTACCTTTTACGTTCCATGCGAGGCTGACTTGTGTGCTCACCTTACTCATTCCTTGCTAGGCTTACTTTTGTGCTCGCCCTACCCATCCATGTGAGGCTGACTTGGGTGCTCACCCTATCACCTGATTCACTCTCAATCGTGCCACTCTATTGTACCTTTGTCACTCCCTCTGGCATCCCATGTGGGACATTTTTCTTAGGCCCTACTTCTGACATACCATGCGAGGCTGACTTTTGTGCTCACCTTTTTCATTCCTTGCTAGGCTGACTTTTGTGCTAGCCTCTACTAACCTGTGAGGCTGACTTTTATGCTCACCCTTAACATGCAATGTGAGACTGACTTGGATGCTCACCCTTTCACTCCTCTGTCACGCCATGAGGCATCGATAGCTTAGTTCCAACATACTACGCTACGACCCTCCCGTCTTGGCATGAGGCAGTCCACTTATACGCCTATACACTCACTCTTCTGTCTTGCTTCGGGGTGGCTGGGTGTACCCCTTACGCGGTTGCCATTCGCTGCGCCAACCTACCTCGGCATGAACAGACCATTCACTCTCTTATTTTACGCTTGGCCTTTTTCGCTCCAGCTAACCAATCACTAGTTAGCCGTGCCCGCCGTCTGTTGCTCGGTTCGCCAGATTACCTGTAGCCTACTGGCAATCTGGATGGTAGCAGCCGAGACTGCGTTCCACTTCTCCACCGTTTGACACATCCGCTGAATAAGGGTATCCGGGGTTGTGTCCCAGCCACAGACGTCAAGCATTGCTCTTCTTTCGACGTCGAACCGATGACATACGAACAGTATGTGTTCGGCAGTTTAATCTACACCTGGGCAGTCCGGGCAGACTGGGACCTCCGCGTGCCCGAACCTGTGGAGGTACTGACGGAAACAGCCATGGCCTGACAGGAATTGTGTCAGGTGGAAGTGAACTTCCCCATGGGTCTTCCCACCCAGCTCGATATGCTTGGTATCAGCCGGTGGGTCCACCTACCTTTCGAGGAGTTGTCCCACTCACGCTGCCATCTGGCGACCGAGGTCACCCTGGTGCGCTCGCGGGCTCCCCTATTTCCACCTAGCTCAAAGCACTCCTCATCTTCCCGAATGACCAGCCCGACTGGCATCATGCTCGCTATCACGCAGGATGCATCGTGTGATACCGTGCGGTAGGCAGATATCACACTGAGGCACATCACGCGGTAGGCGCTCTCCAGTTTCTGTAGATAACTGGTTACCCTCAGTGCTCTTGACCATGACGAGCCGCCGTACCTGAGGATAGATACGGCAACGCCTGCCAGCAACCTACGTCTACTGGCGCACACCTTTGAGCTGTTGGACATCATTCTCGATAGTGCCGCAACAGCAGTCGACGCTCTCTTGCACGTATAGTCGACATGGCTGCCGAAGGTCAGCTTGTCATCTATAATGACTCCGAGAGACTTCAGACTTCGCTGTGAAGTGATCGCGACTTCTCCCACATGGATAACTGCATGTTGTGCCGACTTGCGGTTGTTGACGATAACTACCTCCGTCTTATGATGAGCGAGCTCCAGGCCACTCGCGCTCATCCATTCCTCCACCGTGCTAATCGCGTGTTCTGCGGTTAGTTCTACCTCAGGAATTGACTCCCCGTAGACCTCCAAGGTTACGTCGTCGGCAAAGCCGACGATCTTGACCCCAGGAGGGAACTTCAGTCTCAGAACCCCGTCATACATGAGGTTCCATAGCACCGGGCCTAGGATCGAGCCCTGCGGGACTCCGGCGGTAATCGGAACCCTTTTCTGACCGGCATCGGTCTCGTATATCAGTACGCGGTTTTGGAAGTAACATTCCAGGATCCGGTACAGACCCACCGGTAGGCTAAGCCGGTGTAACGAGAGCGCGATGGCATCCCAGCTTGCGCTGTTAAATGCGTTCTTCACGTCAAGTGTCACTAACGCACAGTATCGAATATCTCGCCTTTTTCGTTGGATCGCTATCTCGGCAGTATTTTTCACTGAGTTGAGAGCGTCCACTGTGGACTTACCCTTCCGAAAGCCAAACTGGTTGCTTGACAGACCGTCCGTACCTTCCGCGTACGGGGTGAGCCTGTTGAGGATGATCCTCTCAAGCAATTTGCCAGTCGTGTCTATCAGACAGATTGGTCTGTACGCCGATGGGTCGCCTGGCGGCTTCCCGGGCTTCGGCAACAGCACCAGTTTCTGCTTTTTCCATCTATCGGGGAAACGGCACTCGTCAAGGCATCTCTGCATAGCTAGCCTGAACATGTTCGGGTTCGCTATGATCGCTGCCTTGAGAGCGTTGTTTGGAACTCCATCCGGCCCTGGAGCTTTGTTCATTGCTAGGGATTTAGCCACTGCGAGTAGTTCTTCATTCGTCACTGGAGCCACCATTTCGACCGTGCCCGCACTGTCTCGTAGTGCAGGTGGCCAGGGGCTTGTGGCTCGAGACGGGAAGAGTACTTCGATAATCGTTGCCAACCGGTCCGGAGACCGTTCTGGGGGTGAGGAGCCCCCTTTGGTCTTGGTCATCACAATCCGGTAGGCGTCACCCCACGGATTCGCGTTGGCACTCTCACACAGGTTGTCGAAACACGCTCTCTTGCTGCTTTTAATAGCCTTGTTAAGGGCTAATTTTGCAGCTCGAAACACTTCACGGCGGTTCTCTCTTGCATCCTCGGTGCGAGCTCTTTGCATCCTACGTCTAGCTCTGAGACAGGCTGACCGTAGAGCTGCAATCTCGGCACTCCACCAGTATACCGGGCATCTACCGTTTCTTGGCAGTGTTTTTCTCGGCATAGTGGCGTCGCACGCGCGTGATAGAACAGCTACCAGCGCATCCCCGCTTAGATTGTCGGTGTTGGCCTCCAGTCCCAGGGCCGCGGTGAAAGCTTCGCTGTCGAATTGATTGGACTTCCACCCGCGTACCTGACAGGGATCTCCCGCCCTCGGATGCTGCACACCATAGTTGATCTTAAAGCGGATTGCTAAATGATCGCTATGGGTGTAGCCTTCGTCTACCCTCCATTCCATGCCTGGAGCCAGACTCGGGCTGGCAAAGGTCAAATCAATCCACGCTTCCACTCCGTTTCTACGGAATGTACTAGCGGAGCCATCATTAGCTAGCACAGTATCGAGTTTCGCAAACGCTTCCATTAGCGCTTGACCCCTGCTATTTGTACAGCGGCTGCCCCACTCCACTGCCCAAGCGTTGAAGTCTCCCGCTATTACTACCGGTTTCCGGCCCACGAGGTCCGACGAGAGCCTGTCGATCATCTGGTTGAACTGTTCTATTGGCCACCTTGGTGGGGCGTAGCAGCTGCAATAGAACACACCATTGATCTTGGCAATCGCCACACCCTCGGCGGAGGGGTATATTACCTCTTGAACCGGGAACCTTCCCGTTGTACAGATTGCCACCATTCTAGACCCGTCCGACACCCAATTGCCGTTGCCGGCAGGGATGCTGTACGGGTCTGATAAGAGGGCGACATCTGTCCTCGACTCCGAGACCGACTGCCACAGCAGCTGTTGGGCTGCTGCACAATGGTTAAGATTTAGCTGTGTGACGTTCACGGCTTCTTCTTATTTAACTCGCCGAAGGGACACGAAGGTCCGCCCATAGCATGTTTATGGGCTTGCTTCTTAGCGGTGCAGATAAGGCACTTAAATGCCTTAGTGCACCCCCGCTCTTTATGCACCTCCTCCCCGCAGCGACGACATAGCTTGCTCCTATCTATGCCTTTGCATTCGTATGCTTTATGGCCGGATTCTAGGCACCGATAGCACCTGTCCACTGAAGGCGGCTGGGGTATACTAATAGGGCATACCGACCAGCCGATCTTCAGCTTCCCTTTCTCGGTTACCTTTTTGGCATCCGCATTCAGTAGCCTGAGGTAGGCTACTTGGGTGCCAGAGGGTCCGTCCCTCAATCGCACAGAGGCCCGCTCGATTGTGACGCCGCATTGCTCCTTGACGGCTGCGACGACGTCTGCTGCGGTCATGAACTCGTCCAAGTGCTTGCACTGGAGAGTTGTTTCCGCACCTAGCGACCTGATTTGGGCGCCCTCACCAAGGACCTCTTGGGCCAAGGCCTTATATACTGCACTTGATTGTGCGCCTCGCTTCAGCACCAGGAGCATCTCTCCCGTGTTGGTGCGTCTTACGCTACGCACATCCTGCCCAAGGGCTGAGAGGCTTTCGGCCACCTTCATCGATTTAAGGACATCGGCGTATTTGTCCTTGTCGGTTTTTAACCACAAGGCTTCGCCTCTGTCCTTGGCCTTCCTCGCAGGCCGCGGTAACTCCGGTTTCGGTGCCGGCTTTTTCTTGGTGACCAGCGTCCAGGGGTTTGAGCCCCCCTGCCCCGGTCGTGCCGGGTTGCTGGTACCATCGCTCTCCACAGCGAGGTCACTCTCGCCCTCGCTTACCTCACCCAGGCGGCGTTTGACCTTGACGGTTGCACACCGAGTGGTGTCGGTTTTGGCACCCTCGCCTGGCGACTTCCTAGGGCGCTTCGCATTCGATGCCGTCTTGCGATTGCCCTTTCCTTTTCCCTTCGAGGGGAACTCGGTCGCCGCTCCGATCGACGTGGCTGCTCCGTAGAAGGTAAAGGACACTGTCTGTGAACCTCTATCGACCTTCTCTCTTTCCTCCCTATTGGAGGCCACTGTCTGGGTTTCTCTGTCGGGCCTCTCCCGACATTCCACCCTCTCAACATATGCCTGCTGTTCCTGTCTTGCGATACGAACAGCTTTCCGGAGCTCCAGGAGGCTCAACTTCAACTCCTTGGCTATATTCTGCTTTCCGCTAGCGAAGTCGATTATAGAATCGAGTTGCTTCGCTACTTTGCGCATCGCAGATATTGGCCCCTCCGATGCATTGGTAGGGTTATTGCCTACCGCCGCTGGGGGGTCACTGGTGCTTTCGGATGCAGCACTCATCGCTCCACTACTCTCCCCACGGGGGGAGACCTCGCCAAACCACCTCTTGCGAAGGGGTTTGGCACCTCCGTCTGTTTGTTTTTATTTTTGTTTATCTCCATGTATAGTCCCACGAGTAGCGCGAGAAATATATGTCCGCCACGCCAGAGCTCCACATTAGCGTGGTAAGGGACGCTTACTGTGGGGGTTGCCCAGGTACCCCACAGGATCCGTTAACGATCGAGCATCTTTTTCACCCCCTCGATCACTCATCCCTCGGCACGGGTCGCTTCACGCCTTGGAATTGGGGTTATGCCCTACCTTGCTTTACGTGGTGATCTCGGCCCGGATCATCACAACCATCCTCCTTTACCAGGACTTTGGACCTGTAGCTCTGGTTCTCAATAGTTCCATGTACGTATGTTATTACAGTCATGCTACTATTGGGATCCGTCATTCGCTAGCGGAGTTAGGCAGAGGAATCTGCCAAAGTCTAACTGTCAAGGAGTTAGCCTACAGGTGCCACAGAGCCCTGTGAACCCTCGGGCAGTGTGCCCTAAGCGTAAAGGAGGGCCCTTCTCGGTGAAGCCAATACGGTATCGTCCGTGGCGCATCGATCAAGCCAAAGAAGGAAGACGCCGTACAGTTCCCTTCCCGCCACGGCACCCATCCGCCATCACAATCCGCTGGCGTCATCGCGAGCCATGGGTATTGGAACGCCATAGCAGTGCCACCAGCCCCAACAGCGAACCCAACGAACAGCGAGCTTCGTCCGGAATCTTCAGCGAGCGCTCGCCAGCATCGAACACCACGTGCAACGTAGCAGCACCGGTACGTACCGCTACGGAATCTTACCCATATTGAACCCGTACAATAGCTCAATAAACCACACCCACACCTAGTTTGCTCATTTCGTCTTAAGGTGAAGATATGTGGAAGCCACGTTGCTAGGCATCGACTCGCTTGTTTACATTAGCAAAAACTGAAATCTGAAGTGAAAATTCAAACGCACAAATGAGAGTTTCCGAACATTTTCCTTTGGTCGTCTGCACATTGGCAGAAAATTTGAAGTTTTGTTAGTAAACGATTAAAGTTTCGCGAGTGTTTTTGCAGTGGTTTGTGAAAAAAGTGCATTTGAAAAAGTGCAATGAAAACGAGAAGAAGAGTGTTTCGAAAAGAAACCCCAAGTGAAGAGGGATGATATTTTTGCACAAAAAAAGGAGCTACAGATGGCATTCCGTCAAAAACTCGAATTGATTGTATAGGAAAATATTCTAGCTCCCTTAAGTAGCAGTTTCGTGACACACCAGCAAGGTTAGTGTGTTGAAAAACATATTTTTATATTTGCTCATGTCAGATACATGGTTAGGCAGGGGAGAGGGGTATGTGTGGCGTAAGAGCTATGTTGTGGCTCGCATGTATAATGTCCTTAAATAAATTTCTCTATTTCATTTTAAATTAGCTTTTCCTTTTGAACCGTGAAACATCCGAGAAAGACAATAGTTTTGTGCACCACCTTGTTCCGCGAAGCCCCTCCGATTACCCAGTAGCAAGCCGACGCGGAGATCACACTATCCACGGTCTCTTGCTCTGTGAGCTTGTTCGGGAGTATCTGTCGCAGAAGAGATATTGCTTAGCGACCAACGTAAATTCGTGAAAGGTAATCGGAGGTCCGATTAGTGTAAAAATCTAAGGATTTTTAACAGGGCGGTAGGAGAGTACACATTCAGATCCTCTGATTGTGTAACAATCCAGCAAGGCGCAAAGTAGACGAGGAAAATTGACAGACATTGGTCTAGGATCGTGTCCGGAAAGTGCGAATAGAGAGTTTAGCACAAGCAACAGTAAAAATTTGATTTGATAACCGGAGTGTGAAACTACAAACTTGGCGCACAAACACTAAATACTTACACTAATACAATTCTAAAAGGTCCTGAATGAACCAAAAACTACACTATACAAAAACAAATATACAAAAGATTGCACGAACGATCAAATTGATCTTACAATTAATTTATTTTCTTAAATTGTACTATATTATTTTTAATTTATTATTTATCCTACTACTTTCTGAATTCAAATTTAACTCATTTTAATTTGTATATAAAAACTTTATTGAATTTTTGTTAAATTAAACTCTGAATTTTCGCTCCAATATCGCTCCCTGAATGTAAATAACCTTCTGGACGATGAATTGGAGCACGAACTTGCCGTACGAAATGCAGATTTTACTAGTGGTGAATCTAGAGATATTAAAAGAAGAAAGTTACGCAGAACAATGAAAATCGAGCGAGAAACTAACAATTTTGTAACACGAGAAATAGAAGATGAAAAGTGTGAAGAAGAGTTCCATCAGATTGATGAGAAACTCGCTAAGATTCAGTATGCTTTAGAAAATAGAAAAGCTAGGAAGTCAGAGATGACACAGTTGCAAACACGATTGGTTCATTTGTATTTTCGGTTGCTGCGGTTGAGGAAGAAATTTGATACCATGGGCTTGGAAGAAACAGCCATGATGTTGTTGAATGAATACTTCTCATGGTTGTCTACTGACCCAGATGCGGCAAGGGAGACAGAAGCAAGAATTCTGAATGAAATGAGTAAATTAAGCGTCCTAGAACCTGAGACAGAGAATACCGATTCTGACGATGAAGGGGATGTTTCTATTTTGGAGAATAGGAAATTAACAAAAACTATGAGTTCTACTCCAGCAACCCTGGGAAGAAAATCAAAAAGCTCAAAGGATCTTTTCCAGAGATTAATCTCGCATATTGATAAGATCGTTGCGTCTAAGCTGAATGGCTTGGATAATAGAGTGGAAACCAATGTGTAGGTAGCAAATTCGAGAGGAAATCAAATGGAAAATAAGACTGAGGAAGGTAAGAAAAATAGTGAAAAGAAGAAGATGATGAGGGAAATTAAGAGTAGAACTCAACCAAAAATGCAGAGAATGAAGTTTAGCCAGGACGAATCAGATACATACTCGGAAGGTGGCATTAATGAAGTCGAAAGCGATTTAGACAAAGTATGTAGGGACTTTAGCGAAAGCGAGAGAGAAAGTCAGGAGGAAAATTATGGGAAAAGAACGCGGCGGAAGCGAAACCCAAGGCCTGTATCGGATTGGAAATTACGCTACGACGGTAAAGATGATGGTAGGAACCTGAATAAATTTATAGCAGAGGTGGAATTCATGGCAGAAGCTGAAAACTTGGGCAAGCGCGCCTTGTTTAGCGAAGCAATACACTTGTTCTCCGGAGATGCCAGATCTTGGTATATTGAGGGGAAAAAGAACAAGGAGTTTAGAAACTGGAGGGAATTGGTGACAGAACTGAAGCTAGAATACCAACCCCCCGATATGGATTACCACTACGAACAACAAGCAGCACAGCGATTTCTACAACGCTATCAAAGACATTTTTGATCAGATCGCAGTTCCACCAACCGAACAGAGAAAGTTCGACATAGTATTTCGGAACCTGAGGTCTGACTACAAGAACTCGTTATTGGTCAAAGGAGTGCGATCGTTACGGATGTTGAAGGTTTGGGGAAGAAAGCTAGATTCAGCGAATTGGTTCCTGTACAAAAAGGACACGGAACAAAACGCTAGAACGAGCCAGGTCCACGAAATAGTCGGCAACTCGTCTAATAGAGGGCCGAGAAACTCTGGTGGGAACTGGAGAGATCGCGACTCAGGAAGTGGTGATTGGTGGAACGCGAAACAAGAAGGACCTGGTGGAAATAGAAAAGAGTGTTGGGGTCCAAAGAAGGATTCGTCCCAACAAAACAAAACAAACGGGAAGCAGAACCCTCCCACGCAAGATCCGCAACAAGGAAGCAGCAAGGGAACTATGGAGAGCCGAATAGCAGCACACAGAATTCCGACCAGGTCGGTTTGCTTCAATTGTCGCGGAAATTATCATCATTTTAGCTCATGCTTGAAGGAAAGGGAAGTCTTTTGTACAAATTGTGGTTTTCATGATTACACAAAGGAAAAGTGCCCCTTTTGCGCAAAAAACTGCAAAATGTCGTCGTAGGAGGTCGTCGGCATGGTTCCAAAAAGCCTTCAACCAAATTCGTTCCGGCTAAGGCAGAAGTGGGGGAGTTAATTGTGCGAGTAGATGGAGATAATCGGCCATTTGCCAAGGTAGACGTGATGGGAGTAAAGGTGTTAGGTTTGCTGGATTGTGGTGCACAAATGACGGTTTTAGGGATAGGTAGTGGAAAGCTGTTACGCGACCTAAAGCTAAAGTTGCAACCCACCAAGTTGAAGCTAACGACTGCAGGAGGAACCGCCTTGGAAGTCAAGGGATTCGTTAATGTACCAATCATGTTCAACGGCCAAACCAAGATTGTTACCACTATCGTTGCCCCTGCCCTGAGTCGTCGGTTGATATTAGGAATGAATTTTTGGAAACTTTTTAGCATTAAACCGTCAGTTAGCTCGGAGATAGCATCGTTTGAGGAAATGGAAGAATAGGTTGATGATAAAGAGACAATATGAACAGCAGAACAGAAGGCTGAGTTAGAAAAGGTCAAAAAGGAGTTTAAGGTATTTCGTGAGGGTGAAAAACTGGATGTAACACCACTAATAACCCACAAGATTGAGTTCATGGAAGATTTTAAGAATGCAGATCCAGTTCGTCTGAATCCGTATCCATGGTCACAGGAAGTCCAGAAGAGCGTGAATGAGGAATTGGATAAAAGGATTGAATCAGGGGTCGTTGAAAGGTCGAATAGCGACTGGGCTCTTCTCATAGTTCCAGTAATGAAAAAGGGAGTTGCAGAGGACGGGGAAGATTGCCTAAAGGTTAGGATATGTATAGATGCCAGAAAATTGAATCTAAGGACACCTACCCTCTTCCACATCAGGACCGAATACTAGGGAGATTAGGGTCTTCAAAGTACTTATCAACCATAGACTTGTCGAAGGCTTTTTGGCAAGTTCCTTTGGATCCCAAGTCCCGAAAGTATACGGCCTTCAGGGTGTTCGGAAGAGGGCTGTTCCAGTTCACCAGATTACCGTTTGGATTGGTGAATAGCCCAGCCACTTTGTCTAGGCTTATGGACCAGGTCCTTGGGTATGGTGAACTGGAACCAAACGTATTTGTTTACCTTGACAATATTGTCATTGTAAGCAACACGTTTGAGGAGCACCTCCGAAGTCTGAAAGAAGTAGCTAGACGATTACGTGCTGCCAATCTGTCGATAAATTTGGAGAAATCTAAGTTTGGTGTGCCAGAGCTACCATACTTGGGTTTCGTGCTTTCGAAGACAGGATTAAGGCCAAACCCTGATCGGATTGAGGCCATAGTAAATTTTGAACGTCCTACGTCGGTCAGGTCGCTAAGGCGCTTTTTAGGGATGGTGAACTACTATCGGCGTTTTATAGAAGGATTTAGCGAAGTGACGGCCCCCTTAACGAAATTGCTAAAGGGAAAGCCAAAAGTTGTACGGTGGGACGAAGAAGCCGAGCAAGCTTTTTCCACCCTCAAAGAAAAATTAATAACAGCGCCGATACTAGCTTGTCCAGACTTCGAGAGGCCCTTCACGATCCAGACTGACGCAAGTGACACGGCAATCGCAGGTGTTTTGACCCAGGTAACTGATGGCAGGGAGCACGTAATTGCCTATTTTTCACGTAAGCTAACCATGTCGCAAAGAGCATGGAAAGCTGCGGAAAAAGAAGATGTGGCAGCCTTGGAAGCCATCGAGAAATTTCGACCATATGTAGAAGGAAGTCGGTTCACATTGATCACCGATTCCTCTGCATTATCATTTATTATGAACTCCAAATGGAAACCGTCATCCAAGCTGAATCGTTGGAGCATGTTGCTGCAACAACACGACATGATTATAAAGCACCGCAAGGGGTCCGAAAACGTGGTTCCGGATGCCCTATCCCGCGCGGTAGAAACAGTGGAGTTGGCACGAAACGATTGGTATTCCAAGACCTACCAGAAGGTTCTGGAAACCCCTGAAGATTTTGCCGATTTCAAAATCGAGAATGACAAATTATACAAATTTGTAGCCTCGCCCACGGATGTAATAGATTATCACTATGAATGGAAGTTATGCTTGCCAGATGATCTACGGGAAGAAGCTTTAAAACAAGAACATGATCAATCCTTACATCCTGGATATGAGAAAACCATACACAAGCTAAAAATTCGCTACTACTGGCCGAAAATGGCCATACAAACAAAGCGTTACGTGCAGTCGTGCAGTACATGCAAGCAGTAAACCGTCAACGTTGGCAACCGCTCCGGAGATGGGGAACCAGAGGCTTAGTAGTAAACCCTTCCAGATCTTGGCAATGGACTTTATTCAGAGCCTTCCTCGCAGCAAGCAGGGAAAGTGTCATTTGATGGTCATGATGGACCTGTTCTCTAAATGGACACTCCTGGTACCAATGAGGAGGATTGAGAGTAAAGAAGTATGCCGAATCGTGGAGGATTACTGGCTGAGGCGCTTTGGAACTCCGGAAATCATCATCACGGATAATGTCACAACATTTGTATGAAAGGAATTCCAGGCTCTTCTAAAACGCCGTGGAATCCAACATTGGCCGAATTCACGCCACCACAGTCAGTCTAATCCTGTGGAGCGAGCTAATAGGACCATCAACGCCTGTTTGTGAACCTATATGCAGCAGGATCAACGATTGTGGGACACAAAAATTGCAGAGGTCGAGGAAATGCTTAACACGATCATTCATTCATCCACTGGCCTTTCGCCGTACAGGATTCTCTATGGTCATGAGAAGGTCACAAAAGGTGACGAACATAGGCTAGATAGAGATGGGACAGACGTTACAGCGGAAGAAAGGGATGGTAGATGGTTTCAGATCGTTGAACAGAACCTGAGGAAAAGTCATGACAAAAGTAGCAGGGTGTATAATTTAAGACACAAACGTTTTTGTTCGACTTACCAGATAGGGCAAAAGGTCTACAAGCGAAACTTTAAGCAGTCATCAGCGGTGGATAAGTACAACGCCAAATATGGGCTTGTGTACACACCGTGCGTTATCGTAGCTAGACGCGGGACCAGTTCATACGAGGTCGCGGATGAAGCGGGAAGGAATCTTGGTGTTTTCTCTGCTGCAGACCTTCGTCCTGGTGATGATCCTAAAACATAAAAAGGTGTTAGAATGAAAATTTTTAAAGACTGACTAGTGTTTACAACTGCAACATGTGATGCATTATGGCAGCAATTATAGCAGCGTAGTAAAGACTGTAGTCATCGTGAACCATAAGCCGGAAGAATAATATCACTCTGAGAGTGTTCCTCTCGCGAAAAGTGCTTACTTCTCCTCTCGCTAGAAACCTCTCTGAGAGTTTGCACTATCACGGCAACGGATAGAATCCTCTGAGTGGAGTCACTCACTAATGGGGAATGAACCTAGGAGAAAATAAATCAAAATTAATACTATGAAATAGTGACGTCACATAAATAGATAGAATTTTTAGGTAGAAGGATAGAGAGAACAGGAGGTTCTTTTGTATAGGCGCCATACAAAAGAACGGTGCTAACACGTGAATCATGATACCATTTACACGTTTTAACACATATAGAATTTTAGAAATCCGTATCAGCTCAACATGCAAGTTTACCTACCATAGCATTAGAATGTACCCGTACCTAATCAGATTTTGCTTGTTCTCATTATTGTTCCTATATCAGTCAGGACGGCTGCCTGATGGAATAATGCTGGAAATAATCATAAAATCAGCTTAACGATTAACGATACAGTAATATTTACTTACCTATCTCACAGATTCACCACAGTTAGAAGCATTGTCCATATAGTGTAACTATTTGTTTTATATGATGAAACTGTTTAACTAATTGTATTTGCATTTTGTTTCACCATCTGTACGAATAAGAGATGGTCGCGTTCGCGTGCGAAGCTCAACTAATCATCCTTTGTCGTTTCATTGCTGATATCGCTCGAAGATGAAATGGTTTAACGGATGAATTAGATTGATCGTTTTCCCCGCAATAGACCTTTCTCGTCTGACCTAACACCTGTTTTTCTTATTTTTAATCGAAAGATTACACATTTATAAGAACATTTCCGTAAAATTGAGATTTTTAGGAGTTATCATGATTTTTTAATGATTTTTTAAAATTTGAAATATGCAAGAATGTTGAATATTTTTTTCACCTCAACAAGAATGGTGGGACTTAAAATGTGCGTTTGGGCAGCACTGCTTTGAATATTTTCACTTAAGTTCTTGGCAACGCGGTAAATGAAGTGGTGAATCGCAGTACAAAATTCATTAGCAATGTAAACAAACTAAAATGAACCTCTCGCTGTATGAACATTGGATGAAAATGTTTAACCTCACTTTTTTGACAGTTCGCAGAGCTTGTTTACATAGATTTGGAATTTTTTGTTTTCGACCACAGTATGAGAAACTTGATTTGGTTCGATTTTAAATGCGAATATCTTGTATTAACAAGCTCGCTAGGCTTTCATTTTTATTTGACGTCATCAGGCAATGTTCCGTTAAATTTGGCATTTGGATTTTTCTTGTCCACGATTCGTTGAAGAAAGCGATTTTATTTGTTGCGATCAATTTAACTTTTGTTTTTTTTTTTGCTGAATTACAACGTTAGCCACGAAACATTTTGATGATCTCTGGTAATTGCGTTGCAAATGTCCTTGAAATTATATACATCGCTTCATAGGTCCGCACCAATTGCAGCCGCTCCACCTCGCCGGAATCGAGTTAGCCGATGGTCCAGCCTGCGTCACACTCGGCTGTCGTTGCACCAATGGTAGCTTCCCATCAGGCATTTGGATTAATTGCTCAAATCGCAGCTACTGCGGGTAGTGTAGCGATCGGCTCCGTCGGTAAAACCGTTGGACATACCCTCATCGGAATGTTCAGCGGTTCCGATTCACAAGAGGCAGCCTCGCTAGGACAGGCTGCCCCGGTATCGGGCAAGGCAAACACTCCGGCAGGACCATGCTCGTGGGAGATCAAGTAGTTATTATCTTGTACCTAAGGCCAGGCCGAGTGTGATTCGTAACAATTACCAAATTTAGAAGTCCATATACATAGTGTACACGTAATATTTTTTTTTTAATAAAAATAATATAAATGTTGGCAAAATCCTGCAGCACTAGGATCAAAGATAGAGTTTTAACACAAACTCACTGTGCTTCGATGTTTTTTGCAAACAAACTATCAGGTCTATGTTTTTATTTAGTAAATGATTTAATAAATATTAGTTCATTAGGAGTATGACTTATTTATATTTTGATGGCGCGGTGAAGGGGTGGTTAAAGTGCGAGCCGTATCTTGAAAATCGATCGCTTGAAAGTAGTATAAATGATTATAAAATGCGACAACATAAACTCATAACCTTTCTAATGGTTATTTAGCCATAGGTAACGAGAAAATAGATATGTTTTATTCATATACAACAAAAATTACTCAGCAATAATTTAATTTATTAATTGTTTCGCGTGATTTTGTCTCCAGTGATTGGCCAAAATTGGTCGCTCTTAGAATCTGGTGCTCTAAGCATAACTGTCCCATGTTAATAGCGAATCCCATAACAAATGGGACAGTATAGCGATCATACAGTTGTAACAGCGAATTTAGCATTGACATCAATATAACCAGGTTGGTTGCAAGCAGAAAGAACAATACTAGCTGGGCTGCTAGCTGTTTGTGCTACTAATAACACTTGCAGTCTGTCAAATTAACATGATTCTATGATCTAGCTTCAATGACGATGGAATATAGCCGAATCCAAAGCCTAACCCATCAGCGCATTTTATCATGTAATGGATATTATCAACTCTGAAAGAAATACATTTTTTTGTTGTCTGTTTTTGAGGTTAGAATTTAGAACTTTTATACTATTGTGAGAATGGTACTCAGCAACTATCCTTCCAAATCAAAGACTCGTGCTAGCAATGGCTTCGTTCAGAGGCTGCTGCTGTACATTTGTTTTCTTTAGCTGGCCCATTACGATTCCCCGGACCGAACCACTTTTCCGCCGCCACAGGTGGGAAACGAACGATTCACATTTGATTTCCGTAGTCACAAATTACCGAACCACTGGCAGATAGCATAATCTTCGGACTTAGTTGTGAATTGGAACAGTCAAGCCTGACTTCCCGAGCTACATATCCAGTATTGTCGTCCCATACGACTAGTGAACCTAAATGTGTCCCACACACATAGCACACCATCCTGGCAATGGCAACTAGATGCGCCCATCTCGGCCTGCCACAGGTGTATGAAAATACATGTGATAGAACGGTAAGGTGGAGATAGGTGAACGGTAAGTTGTTATGATATGCTTATTCCGCTTCATGAATTCATATGCTTCGAAAATAAGTTAGATTTTTTGAGAACCCGTTTTTCGGAGATTTCGGAGAGTGCGATATTTGTGGCAAAGAATTCATAACTAGTGCTGAACTCACTCGCCACATGCGCATGCATACTGGCGAGCGTCCGTATAAGTGTGATATCTGTGGCAAAGGCTACGTGGAAAGCAGCAGTTTGAAACGTCACCAGCGTGTTCACATCGATATGAATCTTGCGGATCAAATATTTAGTTGCGACATCTGTGGTAGAAAGTTTCTTGAATCTAAAGAACTTACGCAGCACAAACTTATCCACAGCAAAGATCGAGAATTCAGATGTGAAGTCTGTGGTGGCGGGTTTAAAAAATATTCTCACATGACTCGGCACATGCAAATCCATACAAACGAACGCGCGTACAAATGTGACCTCTGCGGGCAGGAGTTTCTTCGAAGAGCACATTTGACCCAGCATAATCGCAGGCATGTTGGCGAACGACCCCATGGCTGTGAATTGTGTGGAAAAAGATTCGTTGAACATAGTCATTTGATGGGACATAAGAAGCTGCACGAAAGGTCAAGGAATGGTAGCAGGCGAAAACGAAAAATTAAGGATTCTACCGTGACCGAAAGCATCCACGCGAGGCGGTAACGGGAAAATAGAAGAGGAAAAGCAAGTTCTAACATAAATTATCTGATTGAAAGCAATGTAAATAGAAGTCTTGTTTATTATCAAAATGTATTTAGTAACTTTCTATATTTAATTGCGGCGCCATTAAATGGCCCTGTTATCAACAATCGACACTATAAAAATTATCCACTCCCTTACCAACGGCCTGCTGAACACTCTCGTAACCATTGTCTTGTAGGAGCTGTTCTAGTTCAAGCCCCACACACATAGCACACCATCTTGGCGACCAGATGCGCCCATCTCGGCCTGCCACTGGTCTATGAAAATACATGTGATAGGACCGCAATGGCCTTTTAGGGTGAACTGCAATAGGTGGCTATCGAGTCGGAACACTTTAACAGTGTGGCCCTGGCTGCAAGTCATGACTGTACCGCCCGCCACATCCAAACATGTCACCGGTAACCCTGCTGGTGAAACTCCAGAATACATCGAAGCTCCTCCTCGGATGCGTTATGTTGAGCTGGCAACGTTGTGGACGGATTGTTGAAATAAACTAATGCTTCCTGCCGAACCGGTGCGTACGTGGGCTAAAAAAATAAGAATTAAGGCACTTGATGACATACTTATTGCAGACTGAAAATTAAATGACTTAGAATATACAGTATTTTAAAATAACAAGTAAAATCTGTCTGTTCTGCACCCTAGGTAAGCTTAAAAAATTGCTTCAAACATAGAACTTACTTCACCCATATGCAGACGTAAATCCCCAATCGATCTGACAACCTTGCGTGTACGTTTCCAGTCTCAGAGAATCGATTCGTCCACTCAACCGTGCGAATATCACTTTGTCACCGGCGAGCTTTATGTTAGTTACCTCATTGTTGTGGGTGTTTTCGGCTTCATATATACCCTGCAATGAAACGTTCGTCAATACTTGTAATAAAAAACAAGTGACTCCATACAATTTACCTTAAAGTTACCAGTCGTTCCCTACCAGAACTCCAACCGCCAATCTGCACACCCAATCTCTATGAAATTATCAAAAAAGTCCAGACACCAGATCGGCGATGTCTGGTAACATTTCTTCCGCGCTGAACCTCCTCCTCCAGGTGGCTGAGAACATTCGCCAGCGCTCATCTGCTGCCGGGGTGGGATGAAGCCATTCCTTGATTGTAATTACTCTTCACCGCTGCTACATTATAACCTTTGGTTGAATTATTCCACAAAAACCGGATTCGCAGATCCGCACAAATACCTTTTGGGCATACACGATTATCATTTGTAAAATGTTTCTCATACTGAACGGTAAAATGAAAATATTTTCCTGCATCTCATTCTGATGATTGTGCCTGGTGAAGTTAAACTGTAGTTTTTTCTTCAGTTTGAATGCAAAACTGGTCGGCGAACTCTCGGGAAACGGGAGACAGCTGATGTTTTTGGATTCCTTGGCAGGATGAAATACATAACAGATAGGTAGAGAAAACAGGAAAAAAAACAAAAAAGATGTCATCGATGTTTGAAGAGCACTTTTCACTTTAGAGCAGCGTTGTCAGATGGTTTTGTATAATAAGTTTGTTCTAGTACACAGAAGTTGCTCACGAGTAAACAGAAGCAAAAAATACTTACTTTTTACTCCAGCTTGCTAACGGAAGAAGAAAAAAGAGAAGAGAACATAGGAACGATTTTCTCTCTGTTTGCTCCGAAGTACTTCCACTTTCTACTGGTACTGGAACAAATCTAATATCGGTATAGTTCTAAATAAAAAATAGGTATTTATCGGTGTGAAGATGTATGCTAACTAAAAGTTACCTGCAAATTATTGGTTTTAAATAATAGATCATTCTAATGTTATGTAATCAAACCTACCGAGTTCAATTGATTTCAGAATCGGTTGTTGAGCTTCATTTGAAATTTTGATAGTAACCTGGCAGATTGCTAAAGAAGACATTTTCTAAAAAGGCCCATACGTAACATTAATTGATCGTATTATATGAAAATCGCTATTTTTTGGTAAGAAAAAAGAAATCGGTATTTTAGTAACTTTATTGGAATTGAAATTAAAAATCGGTTTAGATATCGATGAATCGGTATATTCTGCAACACTGTTTTGGGGTTCATCTACGTCAAAACAATGTTTTTGACAAATTGGAATGAACTCTTGGAGTTCATACCAAGTAAACAAAACGGCGAATAGCCAGATTAAAATCGATGCCGGCGAGCGGTAGGCTACTGGAACTTTGTTATAAGCTACCCGCCGTAACTTTATTTCATATTCCCCACTCGAAGTTCATCCAAATGGTGTAAAAGTATGGAGAATCGAGGTAAAATAGGACAGGGAAATACAGAGTAAAATGGGCAGTTCGAAGAATTTTTGATTTTTTCAATAGTTAGAGATACCAAATTAACGTGACAGTATTCAGAATTGATCCAGCGATGAAAACGGAAGCTGTTCTGTACATAAAAATTTTTGACGAGAAAGGTCCATTGGGCTCGTGCTATCTACATGTATACATACAGGATAAAATCACACATGTTGTATTATGGCACATTTCCTAGGGAAACCTGACCTATAATTGCCAGTTGATCTTAAACTATTGTTTCATGTCTAGTATTTCAAATCATTTTTATATTGTTCCGTGTCGTTTAAAAAAATTTCATTTTATATTGGCATTTGTCTTTCAATTTCATTTGTTTATTTTGTGAAGTGTTTAGGTTAAAATAAATAATTCATCATAGATTAATTATTTATTTTACAGGGCGGGAGGATAGTGTAACCGTCGTTACAAGTCCCGATGATTTTTATGTGCATTTTCGTATTTTTTAAACTGTTGTGTTTCTTAATGTTAATGTTAGTAGGGTTAGTATTAAAATAAATAAATAAATAAAATATAAAATGTAAATAGTAGGGACAAATACACAACACAGATAATTGTATATAAAAACATTGGGCTGGAAAGGGTCGAAAGTGTTATACGGAGAGGTAATACACCCATGAAGGGGTGGTGATAGGTTACGCCTAGAAGGAAGGTGTAAATTGTGGGTGGCGGTAGTAAGGGAAGAGGAAATCGAAGGAACCCGCCATTGGTCATTAGTACCGCGGCGTTTATTTGATTCAGAAGTGAGCTGAAGAACATTAAAAAGTGTGAGGCTAGTTAAAATCTATTCAGCAGTTCATTCAGGACCTTTTTTTGTAACCGATTGAATTCCTCACTGCACACGTTTCGGCCTAGGCAGAGGAATCTGCCGAAGTCTAACTGTCAAAGAGTTAGCCTACAGGTGCCACAGAGCCCTGTGAACCCTCGGGCAGTGTGCCCTAAGCGTAAAGGAGGGCCCTTCTCGGTGAAGCCAATACGGTATCGTCCGTGGCCCATCGATCGAGCCAAAGAAGGAAGACGCCGTACAGTTCCCTTCCCGCCACGGCACCCATCCGCCATCACAATCCGCTGGCGTCATCGCGAGCCACGGGTATTGGAACGCCATAGCAGTGCCACCAGCCCCAACAGCGCACCCAACGAACAGCGAGCATCGTCTGGAATCTTCAGCGAGCGCTCGCCAGCATCGAACACCACGTGCAACGTAGCAGCACCGGTACGTACCGCAACGGAATCTTACCCATATTGAACCCGTACAATAGCCCAATAAACCACACCACACACACCCACACCTAGTTTGATCATTTCGTCTTAAATAAATTTCTCTATTTCATTTTAAATTAGCTTTTCCTTTTAAACCGTGAAACATCCGAGAAAGAGCCCCTCCGATTACCCAGTAGCAAGCCGACCCGGAGATCACAGTATCCACGGTCTCTTGCTCTGTGAGCTTGTTCGGGAATATCTGTCGCAGAAGATTAACTCGTATATTAGACGCTTAAGGAGTTCTACTGGCTCGAATATCAACTATCTGAACTATTTCCTAATCCTATAATCAACTAAGGTTGTCTGTCGATTCTAGCGCAGAAACTCTAATGATGTGACCATCAAGAATACGTCAGACAACCCTATTCGACACCCCTCGACACCAGTTTGGCCTTTCCAAGCCGTAGCGTGAGCGGCGGCGTAAAGACTGCCGAATAGGACGTTGAGAACAGCTTGAAGCAACATCTGATCTTACTCTAACTGCCGATTTATTCACTGGATGAAAACCGGTTTTCGCTGAAAACCTGTTTTCGGGTTGCTGGTGGCCAATGAGCCCAACTCCGGTTTTCAACGAAAACCGGTTTTTATCCAAGTGAAGAAATTGGCCGTAAATGTATTTGATATCCAAGACTGACTTGGATAGTTCCATCGAGCCTAGCTTGCATAACTTACATAGTTCTCCATTCACCCACACTAGGGCATCGCAAAAAAAATTTTTTTTTGAGTTCTCAAAGGCCTCCCATCTTATATTGAGACAAATGTCAAAGTAAGCTCAGATGCCAAATTTCACATCATTTGGACAATTTTAGACCCCCGCCCACTTCGCTTGAATTTTTTTGAAATTGGTAGTATGGGAAAATATGGAGGAAAAATACATTAAATTCTATAACTTTTAAAGTAACAATCAGAAAATTACAATTTATACCTCTTTTGAAAGGAAATAATCTTAGTATTTGAATAGAGATATTTTTGTTTCCAGAAAAATACGGCAAAGTGGGGTACTGGGTCATTTTGGCCCCAAAATCTCATATTTTTAATGATTTTTCTGCTCCGTGAAGCAAATCATACATATTTTGTAGTTTTTCTAATGTGAAAAAATCTCAAAAATCGATCGGAGCCTTTTGACTTTTGTCCAAATACGAGAAGTTGGGGTTAAATGGCCTTTTGTCATTCATATTAAACTTCATCATTTTCTCGTGCATATATCTCTATTATTCTTCACTCAAATTTCATAAACTATACCTTGTTGAAGTGGAAAATCCTTAGGATTATAAGAAAAATAGATTCGTTACCGGTAAAATTCAGGAACATCAAATTATCTGACATATAGTGTCGATTTCACATTTTTATCATAAAATCGAACATATTAACTCCATTTAACAATAAAATTCTTATTTGATTTACTACTTTTAGTGTAAAATATGCTTAGGGATCACATGAGAAAAGTTTCCTTCCTGTAAAAATAGGGGAAGTTGAGGTATTAGGACAAATAATTAAAAAAAATAGATTTGTAGAGTAAATATCAAAAAGTTTGATGTTTCTGAATTTTAACTCTAACGTTTTTATTTTTGTTTTATTCCTCAGAATTTTACACGTTCAACAAGTTACATTTTATGAAAATTGATTGAAGAATAATAGAGATATATGTATGAGAAAATGATAAAATTTAATATGAATGACAAAAAGCCCCAACTCCAACTTCTCGTATTCGGACTAAGGTCAAAAGTGTTCCGTTCGATTTCTGAGATTTTTTCACATTAGAAAAACTACTAAATATGTATGATTTGCGTCACGGAGCAGAAAAATCATTAAAAATGTGGGATTTTGGGGCCAAATAGACCCAGTACCCACTTTCCCGTATTTTCCTAGAAACAAAAATATCTCCATTCGAATACTAAGATTGTTTCCTTTCAAAAGAAGCATAAATTGTAACTTTCTCATTGCTATTTCAAAAGTTATAGCATTTAATGTATTTTTCCTCCATATTTTCCCATACCACCAATTTCAAAAAAAATCAAGCGAAGTGGGCGGGGCACAGTGGTCGCAATGGTACCAAAACGTGCGTTTAATTCCTGGTGCTCTAGGAGTTGATTTTAGAGATTTGGTTTGTTAGAAACACTTTTTCAGAATGGAAGGCCCCTTCTTTTGATGTATACTGAATTGTGATTAATTCACCTAAAAGTGAGATAGAAAATTTATTTCCACAAACTTTTGAGATAGAGTCATGATGTCAATGACAAAGTTATAGAAAATTCTACTGCGAGAAAACTTGCCGAACATGAAAACTCTCCAAAATGTAACGGTGTTGAGATAAAGCGCGTTGTTTGTGGGAGACACCCAAAAAACCATTTTTTCATTATAACTTCTTTTTGAGATTTTTTCGATTCTTCAAATGTTCTACAAAGTTGTTGAAAATAAGAAATTACAGATATTCGTCAAAGACGTCAACATTTTTTATTTCAAAACTTAAGAGTTATCAAATAAAGTTGATTAAAAATACCGCCATTTTGAACGTCAATTACTAAGAGATGTGGAAATATGTGGAAGACATTTCGATTCTATGAGAAAGATAATGAAAAGTACTCTAAGAAAAAATACTAGTCCCAACGGGCATCAACCGGCCTGTATATAAAAAATACGTTTTGGCAATGTTTGTTTAGTATATATTCCATATAATTTTTTTCCGTCATTTTATTCTATGTGTCAAATGTTCTACGAAATAAATGAAAATATTTAAAAAACAACGCTAAAATAGGTCGTAAATACTGAAGTTTTGTTTTCTCAAACTAACGAGTTATTCAATAATTAAAATTTTTTCGAATGTTAATCTCTAAAAGATGTGGAAAAGATTTTGACCAATTTGGAAACGACTACAATATGGATGGAACTTTCTCGAACCGATTACACCGATAACGACCAGAGTTGCCATTTCATCATTTGCATAATAAGAATAACCAAGTTTCTGTTTTGAGAATTGCTTTTAGTCCTTCAAAATGTATGTACAACCATGCGTTGAAACCATTCAAATTGAATAGAATTTCAAATTTAATTTTATCTGACAAACGTACTGTGTTATATAAAGTTAGTCTGGCAATTCTGATCGTTTCACAAAAACTCTTTGTTTACATTTTGCACACGGATATCCTGTGTGAAATTAGTGCTACCGTTCAAGCTGTAATTTGTGTGTTTGAATTTGGAATTCTCGGGACAATTAGAATGGCTGCACAGGTAGCAGGTAAATAAAAGTTTTATGGTATATTAGCTATGTTCTTCGGCTTTTTGATATCAAATCGGTGAACAAAACTAGTTTCACTTAAATCCTGTTACTCATTCCGTCGATTATAGAACCTATGAATCACCGGGATCTATTTATGCTTTGGAAAAACCTAGAAGGGAGCCATTCGGAGAAATCTGCCGTTCTGCTAAAACATTTAATGAAATGGTATGGTATTGTTGACACTAGTGGAATCGAAGGTTATGAGAAAGTTGAGAAACTTATGTATAGATTGTGTAAAAATTTCAATTCATTGTGGAAACAGTGCCATTACATCGAAGAGCGGATATTGAGGTATAAATCTAATTACCTTGATAAACCATTTCCAATGCCATCGTCATTGTTGAACCAACTGTCGCAGTCATCCAGCAAGAGAGGTAGAAAACTGGTACTTTTTTCCCAAAGTACAGATAGTGTCAAACGACGGAAAACCGCAGACTTGAGAGCTAGTCACAGTTCAGTCGAACTGTCTTTTGCGAGTTCTATGAAACTTCGGGAAGAGGGTAAGAGGGACCAGGCTTCTGTGGTTCAGTTGGCTACCCAAACAACACCGCATAGAGCAACAAAAATGATAAAGTCATTGAAGTCTGCATTTGTTGTACCTTATTCCCCTGATGAAGCATTAGCGTTGCTTCTTGATAATGACAATACAAGGGCACAGTACCATAGAATGAGGTTGGGTGCTAAAAAACGAAATGCGGATATCTACCCGTCATATATGCGAGTTCTAGAAGCAAAAAAGAAATGTTATCCCGATAAATCTGCCATAACTATTAATGAAACGGAAATGGAAATTACTCTTCAGGCCCTCCTAGATCACACATCTGAAAGAATTATTCTTTCAATAGCTGATACTCTAAAAAACTTTTCGGATTTGGAGCTGGAGAACGTCATATTATTTGTGAAGTATGATTGCGATGGCTGTAGTGATCTCAATGAATTTAATCAAATGTTCAACGATGATGATGATGGCACAAAGACTGATTCAAATATATTTGTAACGTCTATCGTACCGATCAGTGCTACAACTAACGGCAAAACTTTATTTCAAAATCCTCGACCCTCTTCCGTTCGTTATTGCCGACCGTTACACATACAATACAGGAAAGAAACAACTGAATTAATTTTATTCGAAAAGGAGAAAATTGATAGACAGTTAATTGTACTTCACCCATCAAGGGTTAAATATGAGAACCGCACAATTATTATTCATTATGATTTAAAAATGACGATGGTAGATGTAAAAGTGATAAACACGTTAACATCCACAAGCTCTGCTCAAAGGTGTTATATATGTGGAGCGACGCCTAAGATTATGAACAACATCGACGAGATAATCGAGCGCAACACTCGCGATGACACATTTCAATATGGCCTATCGACACTCCACGCATACATAAGATTTTTCGAATATTTTATTCACCTTTCGTATCGCCTCGATATTCAGAAGTGGCAGGCCAGGACAATAATCGAAAAAGAGAATGTCGCCAAGAAAAAGAAGTATCTCCAAAAAAGGTTTAAGAATGACCTTGGGTTGCGAGTAGATGAACCCCGGACAGGAGGGAATGGAAACTCGAACTGTGGTAATACATCACGCTGTTTCTTCAAAAACTGGCGGCTATCGGCTGAAATCTGTGGTATTGAGCCAGAGCTGTTGTATCGCTGTAAGACGATATTGGAAGCGTTAAGTTCAAGTAACTAACATTCTTATTGTATTTGTTCAACTCAAATGAAATTTTACATATTCCAGATATCGAGGTAAGAAGCGATAGATTTGAGTCGTATGGAATCGAAACAGCACGAATGCTTGTTCAGCAATACCCATGGTTCCGGATGCCAGCAACTGTCCACAAGATTTTGATCCACGGAGCAAAAATTATAGAATCGTTTCTTGTGCCGATCGGACAGCTATCGGAAGAAGCGCAGGAGTCCAAAAATAAGGACGTTAAACGGTTTCGATTGATACATACCCGTAAATATCGTCGTGAAGCAACAAATACAGATCTACTCCACAGACTGCTCGAATCATCTGATCCAGTAATATCGAGTATTCGCCATCAAGAGCCGAAACATAAAAAACCATTTTCGGATGATACAAAACGACTATTGGTGATTGATGATGACACTGGCAGTGAAGACGAAAATAGTAGTGAAGAAGATAGTTAAAAATGAAAACAGTACATAGCTATTTCAAAAGGATCATTTTTATATTTCTTACTATAGAATAAAACAAACAAATACTTGCCCAACATTTGATAAATTAAAACAAAAATCATATTGAAAACATATTTTGAAAATATTTTTTATTTTGTTACAACATACAAAACAAACATTGCCAAAACGTATTTTTATATACAGGCCGTTGCATGCCCGTTGTGACTAGTACTTTTTCTTGTAGTATTTTTCAGTATCTTACGGAGTCAAAAGGTCTTCCACATGTCTCCACATCTTTCAGTTAATGATGTTCAAAATAGCGGTATTCGTTAACTACATTGTTAGATAACTTTCAAATTCTTTAATAAAAAATATAATGTCTCCGACATATTTATGTATTTCAAAATACAAAACATACACTGCCAAACCGTATTTTTTATATACAGGCCGGTTGATGCCCGTTGGGACTAGTATTTTTTCTTAGAGTACTTTTCATTATCTTTCTCATAGAATCGAAATGTCTTCCACATATTTCCACATCTCTTAGTAATTGACATTCAAAATGGCGGTATTTTTAATCAACTTTATTTGATAACTCTTAAGTTTTGAAATAAAAAATGTTGACGTCTTTGACGAATATCTGTAATTCCTTATTTTAAACAACTTTGTAGAACATTTAAAGAATCGAAAAAATCTCAAAAAGAAGTTATAATGAAAAAATGGTTTTTTGGGTGTCTCCCACAAACAACGCGCTTTATCTCAACACCGTTACATTTTGGAGAGTTTGCATGTTCGGCAAGTTTTCTCGCAGTAGAATTTTCTATAACTTTGTCATTGACATCATGACTCTATCTCAAAAGTTTGTGGAAATAAATTTTCTATCTCACTTTTAGGTGAATTAATCACAATTCAGTATACATCAAAAGAAGGGGCCTTCCATTCTGAAAAAGTGTTTCTAACAAACCAAATCTCTAAAATCAACTCCTAGAGCACCAGAAATTAAACGCACGTTTTGGTACCATTGCGACCACTGTGCACCGTGCTGGTACCCGAAAAATCCGCACACGGCCACCGCTGCCGAAAATGCATAGCGTCTACCGCTTATTGTAGTGCCCAGACGCTACAGCCATGATCTTACCCGTTCGACATAAGAACAAAAACTGATTCAAACGTGTACGCGTCACCTCTATTTATAAACTAACCGTATATGGTTTAGTCACTTAGGTGCGAGTGTGTGCAAATGCCAACGTTACCGAAAATCGTTAGCGCTTATTGCATCGCCTGGAGACGATGTTGCTCGTATGGGATAAGAGCAACAACTGATTTAAACGGACATGCGTTGCTTCTATTTATGACTTTTCGTGTTTCATTGAGCAACTAAGCTGCCCTCTCTTGACGGCTGTGTCTGAGAAATCTGCCTCACGAATGGTAATTTTCCCGTTTTTCGAGAACTTTTTAATTTTACCAATTTCCAAAAGTCTACTTTTATTGGGGAGATATTAAATTATTACCAATATTTAAGTTAGGTGTTTCTGAATCGATTGGTGTATGAACAATTAAAATCCATCTGGTAATATCGGAGTTATAAGCGTGCAAACCTTACATAGTTTCGTTACATGGGAGATAGTTTAGATTTTAGAATGACACCTAGCCCCAGATAGTGGAGTAAGACATTTTTAATGTCAAAAGCGTTTTCCAATTTTTCAATATATTGTAGACATAACTACAGCCTTTCAAATGCAATCAAAATTATCAATTTTCGTTTTCACCCTTTTGAGATATCGACATTTGAAAAGGTCGTATTTTTAAGTGAAAATTAAGTATAACTTTTGAACCAGACAAGATAAAAATTTCCTTTCTTCAACAAAAGTTGCCTCTAATCATCCTCTAAAAGTACACTGCAGAGTACTTTTGCAAGAAAAATCATTTTAAAAAAATGTACGGAGAAAACTGCTTTTTTTAGAGACACCCTAAGTTATGATATGAGATACAAAGTTAGTATCTTCAACAAAGTTGCTCAGAATTAATTGTTCTAGAATATTGCAGAAGAAAGTATCATTCTCTCTGAACTATAATTTGAAATAATGTCCACAACTTTGACATTTTAAGGGCCACCCTAAAACCGTTTCAGCCAAAAGATGCTGTTTGTCACGCACAATAAATGTTTCTAAGACACAAAATCTCTAAACCTAAAGATGAATGCGTTAACAATTATTTCCCGCTAATTTCGCTTCCTGGACCACTGTGCATTAAAGAGGGACATTTGCAATACTTCGATGTTGTGATTACGAGTGGATTCATTACTTCACTGCGTATCAGAAATCAGAGTGAGAGCTCATAGAATCGTTCGGAAAGAGCAAGCACTCCAGCTATTACATCAAGGCTCGTCGTGTGAGTAGAATACATGCAGCCAAAAGCTATACGTAAACGCCGAAACTGATTTCTTTCTAACTGAAGGATGCGCGTTTTGACTTTTTTTTTGAGGATCTGAAGCAAAACTGTTATACTCAATTACCGATAAGATAGTTGTCTTATACAATCTGATCAAATCGAGTGGATGGGAACCCCATCAAGCTCCAGTAATTTAACGTAGAAAATCGTCTCACTGCTGACATTCTTGCTTCAAGTAACCAATATGTTTACCCCATGTGCCTTTGGAATCAAAAAAGACCCCTAAGTATTTAAAACACATCGAATGGGTAATTAGTTTACCACTAATTAGAAGATGGAGTTTTGCTAGCTCGCGTTTTTTCTCGAGAAAATAACCATCTCTGTTTTTTTCGCACAAAATTCGATGCCCAAATAAACAGCCCAGACTGATAAATTGTCTTGCAGTGGCATTTGTATATCGTTGCGGTTCGTGCCTACTATCGACACAACGCCATCTTCTGCAATTAGCTTCAATGTACAATTATTTGCCAAGCAATCGTCATTATTGCTGACATAACTATTGTACAAAAATGGACTAAGACATGAACCTTCGGGGAGATACGAGTAGCTAAATCTCAACGTCGATGAAGAGCGATGGGCAAAGTTCATACGGTTTTCACGCAACAGAGTTGGTTAAAGAGTAGTTCAACTTCGGTGAAAAAAAATCGGCGAAGTTTCTCTGACAGAACTTTTAAGGAAACTGCATATTAAACGCTCCGTCAATGTTCAGAAAAACCGAGGTCGTTTGTTGACGTTTGACGAATGCGACCTCCATTTCCGTCGCCAGCAGCGCCCAACAGTCGCCAGCGTCGATCACAGATCAATACAAGCATGCTTACATCGGAAGGCTTTTGAGCACAGGAGAGACTCGCTAGTGTGAGCAGTAGACAACCTGCAAGGCTTCGTTGACTTTTGGGGAAAGCGTTGCTTTCGCTGGAGATATGCACTCGTGGGAAATATGTGTGTGGAGCGTGACCGGAAGGTGGCTCCCAGGAAATCTCTAATGCATTCAACCATGGTTCGCATCAAATACCCGGATTGTTCAGTCGCTATAAATAGCACTGGTTTACGAGAAAAAAAAAAGATTTCTTTCCTAACTATGTTTTATAAATGTATCTTGAACGATTCACAAACCCCCATAATTGCTATTAATTTTTTTCTTGCAGAAAGACGATTTTCTACTTAATTCCCGGAGTTGCTCAGAAGTTGTTCAGAAGTTTTTGTTTGGTTCATTTTTCTTATAAATCCATTAGAGGCCATCTCCTTTAATATAGAGATTTTTTATAAATTGAAAACGTATTTTTTGGTGAATATCCAGGTCAGAATTCGCATATTGTCATGAAAAAAAGATATCATAAAATGAAATTTAAAAAAAAAAATTTAAGCTTGAAACCCATTGGAGGAAAAATATATCACAAAGAATAGAAACCCATAGACCTATAGCAAATACCATCCAGATTTTCTAAAGCACTATAATTTACGTCGTCGTTGGGTCATATTCCATTACCACACCCTGGCGAGATAGAAACAGAAATAATACATTTCGTAAATATTTAGATCTGATTACGCAAATTCAAAAAAAAACTAATTTTTTTATGGAATTTTCCACTTTTTGAGCTCAGTTCATTGTACTTTTTTATTGACTTTATTTACTTTTTGTTTTTTGATCCGTTGTAAAATTTTTAATTGAAGCATGCTCGAGTTTTGGATTTTCAAAAAAAAAAAAACTTTTAACAACTGAAGCAAGGTCACTTTTTAGCAGGCGGCCTGATGGCAATATGAATGCTGATATCCACTCTGATTTTTTAACAAAATTTTCCTAACATAATTCAAAAAATTTACAAAAAAATCTGAGTTAGCTTGAAGCTATACGAATGTAGAATCGTTATGCGTCTTCTTATCGGGAACAGTGCTCTTTGCAGTCATTTCTGGAAGCTTTTGACTGCAATCTGCTTACAATTACAATTATCTTGAGATCTCGTGTAAAAGTTTTTTAAAAAATTAATGTTTTCATAAATCGTCACGCGATGGAAAAAAGAGAAAATTAATTCTGCACATAAGAAATGAAAACCTGAGTATGATGATCACAATATCCAATCCTCTATACTACCCATGAGCGCATAGTTATCCCGTTTACTATGGGATTTCCTATCTTTATGGAACTGATTTGCGATCATAGGTCGTATATGTACAGTTCAAACAGATTTCAAATAATGTTTGTCTGCTGCCCTGAAGGTGCCATCGTGTCGATTCAAAAAACTGTGTCAGGACATCATAAAGACTATTAAAGCTACTCCAGGACTTTCGGGCATAGCGAAAAGTTTTTTTTTAAGTATACGGCTATCAAGCAATTAAACTGGAACGTAAGGTCTGGAAGATATATGATCAGGATCTGAACAAAGTCAATAAATGCATCTGAAAGGGTGATAAGACGTATGTCAAATTTGACTTTAAACATCGTCCGAGACGTATGTCAAATTTGACTTTAAACATCTTCCGGAACAGAAACTTTAGGTTGCAACGATCACAGAGATATTCTAAAAAAGTATAACACAGTTTTTGTAGACAAGTTTGCCGGAAAAAGTATATGCAGTAAATTTGCTGTTATGGCCGAAAGACTCCGATTTTCATCACAACCAACAATATGAACCGAGTTCTGCAACAAAGATTGTCTGAAAAGCATCAGGTGGTTATTAGGTCTCACCGTTGCCCTCCCAATTTTTTGCCCACAATAACCCACAATGTTATCTTAAACTACAATAAATACGCATCATTTTCTTCTATTAACGTTTTATGCCAAATCATACTTCCAATTGAAAGCGTAGTGATTGCAAATTGATTTTGTTTATTGCAGGATATATAAGCCAAATGATAAAAATATTTTAAAAATATTTCCAGTCAGATCATACGAAAACGCAACTTCAATTATTCGTAAAAAATCCATGCATCAATAGTTCATGAGTTATCTGGGATTGAAAAATTGTCAATTCTATAAACTTCAACAAAATCATACTGCAAAAAAGTGAAGATTATTTTGCGCTAAAGACCGCGAGAATTTTTTTTTCAAGGAAATTCAAAATGTTTAACGTTAATTTTTAAGTCTTCCTAAAATGAGATGATAATAAGATTCAGAAATACAAATTTTCAAAAAGCAGAATTTGAACATAAATTAGTTATAGTTTTCTCAAAATACAAATATTTGTCTTAGCCCAGTAGGTTTTAATATTGAATTTGTTTCTGTGAGTTTCTACTAAAATACAATACCAATTTACAGCGAAATAGCCGACAAAATAGTTTTGTTTTCTTAAACCTACACAATTGCATCTCACACATATAAATTAGGTTGGACATTAACAAATATTTCAGATTAGTAGAAGATCTTATGACACAATTTAAAAATGAATAGAGAAATAGCAAAATATATGTTGGTCGTGACAGTTTCCACAAACACGAATAGAAAGAGATTATTTTTATATACTTTGCGATATGTTGATTCCTTGCCCTATTATAAATAACGCGCAACTGGTAATTTTTGAGCCATGACCAGTATAACCAAAATCTTGTGAAAGAAGTCAAGTTTTCACTAGAATTTTGGCATTCAAAAGTATAGTAGCTCTCGGTGATGCGACGAGTACAATATGAATAAGCATTATATGAGAAATCTATTATCTCACTACTAGGTGGATTATTTAATGATCTGTGTGTTCATATTCCATCCAACATCTACCTCACAGTGGGACGCTTAATTCCAGAAGTGGATGCAGAAACTGTGAAAATCACTTTGAAGTGAACTTACATTTCTTTGTTCTCAAAGTGAAAACGTGTAAATTTTTGAGAAATAGTTCATTCATTATTGAGTAAATTCACAAAAAGTTTTCGGATTAAAATTCTTTGAATTACATAGATGTGTTTTCATCCCCTATATTTAAAATCGGTTTAGTTTTGTCCATAAAATACCCTAAAATAATTCTCTAATGGTTTATTCGACACGGCTCAATGCGTTAGCACAACTGAGCCGTGGATCTTTTAAGTTTTTACAATAAGTAAAAATAAAAATGTTCTAAGATTGTTTGTCTGATCTTGCTGACGCAGCTTGCTTCTGCGTGTTGAGATCCTTTTCCTTGGCGGTGAAGCAGCTTGAGGGTCATTCAGTCTGCCTTTTCTCGCGTTATCGTTCACGTCCATGTCACATCGGTACTACTTTCCTGCTGTCGCGATCGTTGTACCTGCATCATTGATCAATTGGATCGTTGTTTTTGGTTTATCTGTAAGTGTTGGGGACTGCTTGTTAGAGTTGACTGTAGTAGATGAGTTTTGACTAGTTGCTTCGGCGCATGTTTTCCGTAGTTGGCTGTATGGTTACTGAATTGGCATGTTGGGGTCTGCCCGAGATATGTGATTAGCGTTCATTGCTTATAGGTCACACCTTCTCTCGGTGTCGAGAGTCGTGTAAGAAAGCATTGGTTTAGTCACTCGCATCCTCACAATACGAACGCCGTTGGAAATGCCTGTGAAAAAATTCTCCGGTTTCATTCGTAATAGATTCTTCTTCTCCATATTGCATCATAATTCGTTTGATTTACTCTTCCTTTGTGCGCAAGGGCAAATCTTGGATACGCACCATGTCGTTTCCATATGCACGGGGATCTTGATTCTGGTGTTATTAAATTCGACCGACCGTGTTGCATGTTGTCATTTGCAATAAAATTTTCTACCTGTGTCAATCTTCTAAACATGATCAGAACACAGTTTTGACGTGGTGCAGCTGAATGTACGTAACTTCAGCGAGATTAAGCTCCATTTTAACTAACTAAATATTCCACTTCCTGAACTGTGGTTCTAACACGAGTTTTATTAAAGTCGATCGAAATCACATTATCCCGTAGCACGGGCACTTTTGTTTCATTTGGCAGACTCATTTCACTCCACAGCCAGAGGCAACGATGCACTATTGTTTGTGCACTGATATAGAGAAAAACGCTGGCTTGCTTCACTGGTGCCTATTGCCTGCATAGCAATTTTTTGCTTCTGCTTTGCGCGAGGTCAGAAGATATACTACATACTCTTCATGAAACGAACTGATTTTTAGTTATTGACAATTGGTAAGTGAGAACTGAATTACTTTGTTTGAAAGTTATATGCTTAAAACATATCGTATTTTAACAAAATCACCCATATCTCAGAAAGCAAACAACATAGCCAAAAACAAAAATAATAGCATGTAATGGCCACATTAGGCCTTTCATTTGAAACTTGTTAAGATCGGTTCAGCCATTGCTACATGACATTAGTGTGCATACATACACACACATGATGGTAATTGAGATAACCTGAGATAAATCTGAATCACTGTGACGCCGCACAGCAACTGCTCTGGAAGTCTACGACAGAAACTATGTGTGATGTCACTTTGATTGCAGACCTGTACCAAGTCCTCCCTGATAACGGAAGCTATTTGGGTGGCGAATAAATCGAGAACGGCTGTGATAAAAGTTATGGGCAGATTCCCCATTCAAGAAGTGGTAGAACGCTCATATGAGGGCTTCGTGATCGCCAAAATCAACGGCTTCTTCGTGTGTAGCTATTACACTCCTCCAAGGTGGACAGTAAAGCAGTTCAGCCTAATGCTGGAGCAGTTAACCGAGTAATAGTTGATCGGTCGGAAGCCGGTAGTCATTGGTGGTTACTTCAACGCCTGGGGCGTTGAGAGTAACCAACACAAGAGGGGGTATCTGTAGTCGTTCATTGACGGCGAACATGGATTTGAGAGTATGCGAAACATATACGCATAGCGACCACCAGGCAATTCGCTGCCGTATTGATCAACGGAAATCTGCTGTAGCATGGTGAGCGAAAGCGGAAGACGAATGCCTGAAACAAAGACCTCTTCGTTGAGGTATTTCGGTCGAAAGGCTGGACCGAGAACGTGAGTACGGCAAATCTTACAAGAAGGATGATGGCGGCTTGTAACGCCGCAATGCCGCGAAAACTGGAACCATGTAATAGACTATTGGTAGAACGAGACGTTTAGGACGCTACGCGCTGCTTGTCTCAAAGCCAGAATGCGAGCTCAGAGAGCATTATCGGAGTCAGATAGAGCAGAGCGCAAGGCAGCGTTTCGGGAAGCTAAGGCCGCTTTAAAATGGGAGACCAGACTTAAAAAATCAGATTGCCCCAAAGAGCTGTGACGAGAAGTAGACGCTAATCCCTGGGGCGACGCGTACCGAGTCGTGATGGCGAAAATGAAGTGTTCAACGACGCCAGCCATAATGTGCCCGAGTAAGCTGAATATAATTATCGAGGGTCTTTTCCCGAAGCACGATCCAACTATCTGGCCACCAACATCGTACGGCGAAGAAGAAGGAGCACACACGGACGATCGGTAAGTAATGATGAGCTCGACAAAGCATCGAAGTGTCTGAAATCAAAGAAAGCCCCCGGTTCGGATAGAATACCAAACGTGGCGCTGAAAGCTGCGATCCTGGCATATCCGGACGTGTTCAGGATGGTGCTGCAGAAGTGTTTAAATAAAGGCTCCCCGCAATTTGGAAGGTATAGAAGCTGGTACTGCAGCCGAAGTCAGGGAAGCCACGGGCGATCCGGCCTCTTATGTCTGCTGGATGCACTCGGAAAATTTCTGGAAAGAATCATCCTTAACAGATTGATGAAATGCACGGAGGGGGAGCGCGAACTAACTAAGAGGCAGCTCGGATAGCGCAAGAAGCGTCAACAGTGGATGCAATTCGGACAATGTTTAACAGTGCTGAGAAGGCATTTAAACAGAAGTGAAGAGGATATCGATACTGGGCTGTGGTCACGATAGATGTTAAGAATGCATTTAACAGCGCCAACTGGATAGCCATTGCTACAGCGCTGCACAAAATGAGGGTTCCCAACTATCTATGCCAGATCCTGAAGAGCTACTTCTAGAGTGCTATTATGCGAGACGAGCGAAGTCACAGCGTGCGTTGCTCAAGGCTCCATTCTTGGTCCAACTCTTTGGAACGGGATGTACGATGGGGTCATAACTCTGCAGCTGCCCAGGAAAGTGAAAATCGTGCACGCAAAAAATAATTAAATTTAAACGGCATGTAAATCAATACGAATGTAAACATACAAAGTTTGAGCATGAGCATGATGACCGTACTATTCGTAGTTGCTACTCTGTGATTGACTAGAACAAGCGAAATTGCATAGAGAATCAACGAATGGGGCCTGGGAGTAGCTATCCATTCTCAATGTGCCCGTTTCGAACGTTCTATACTTTGAAATGCCGCGTCCTTACAGTCATCGGGGAATGAAAGGAATGTTAACGTAATAAACGTTGTTATCCCTAGTAACAATTGAGGTTTCATGGCACACTTGGAGCCCCCCTTAAAACTTAGAATGCACTTGTAGTGTGCTATAAAACCAAAATTGTTACTTGGGATGGAGACCGTGTATACCTCTGCATCTCCATGTTTGTCACGGGAAGGAGTTTTTGTTAGTAGGATGGGGTAAATAGTTACATAAATCTGAATCCACCTTGATACGGTTATCATGTGTTCTTTGCTCTGGGCAGCCGGCTGCCGAGAATTTATGATAGATTTATCATTTGTTGAATTAATTTTAAAATTCTCGGTTTGTGAAAAAAGCAACTTCAGCTGCGCATTACCGACAGTCGGGAGTGTTGCTTATGTTTAATTGTATCAAACGGTATGGGACCGATTTTATTATTCCTTGTTTCTTTATTCCGGCGAAACACGACATTTCAAAAACAATACAATATCATGAAAACCTTTAGCGTTTCGAGACATTTGTGGAAATAGATATCGCAATACCTATGTAATTGAAGATTTCGTAATATCGGTATTATTTATCGTGTATAATCGTTGGTATTCTAAAGCAAATAAAACGACAATTATCAACCGGCGGATACGTGTTCCCTTACAATGTCACCAAATCACAGAATAGTTCAAATTACATACGACAACATATGTGCAATTCAGAATAAAACGACATGAAAACTAAACTAATTATTTGCAATTAAATAGGATCGGAAAAATTAGTTGCTTAACCAACGATCATTCTCAAAGATAGCACTGTTGATGAATCACCTTATAAAATAGGCGATAAAGGACGCGGACGAAAATGTAAACATACAAAGATTGAATCAAAACTTTGATTGAAAATTACGTTAAAATCAATGCACTCAATTGGAGCATCAAAAAGCATGCAATTTTACACTTTTTTACACATGTCATTCATTTTACAAATTCGTTGAAGAAAGCACGACAAATCGTGTGGATTTGTGGTGGAACTTAATTTTACATTTATATTCATGCTACAAATATGTGCAAGAAAATAAACTTAAAATTACAAAATATTTTTTTCTGTATGGATTTCACGGCCGACATGTAACTAACGGTGATGGGCGAGATACTTGAAGAAGTGGAGTTTTCGGTGACGGAGACAATAGACGCGATCGAGAGCTGGATGAACGGAGTCAAGCTGCAAATAACTCACCACAAGTTGTGAGTCAGTAACGTCAAAGCGATTCAGTGATTGCATCGAAGCGTGCACTGTAGCAATTTTGATTGATAACCGACGACCGGTTGAGTTTCAACAACCACGTCGACTACGTCTGTGAACAGTCGGCGAAGACAACGAGAATCATGCCAAATGTCGGCTACCCGAGAAGCAGCACGAGACGTATGCTATCTACTGTTTCGTCATCGATACTTCGATATGAGGTTTCTGCCTGGAGTGCTGCGCTGAAAACCAAGCGGAACCGTAAAAAGCTGAACAGGACATTCCAGCTGATGGCCGTACGAGTCGCGAGTGGTTACAGAACAATATTGTCGAAGGCAGTATGCGTTATCGCCGGCATGATCCCCATCTGCATCACTATGGCTGAGGACTCATAATAAATGTAACAGCTCAAGTGCATAGGAAACATGGAGAGATGAACTTACATTTGATGTAGATTTTGTACGGGCACGGAAGCTTACGGAATTACTTGCATTGGTTTGGGTATGCTTCGTCACTCCTTTGTCCGGAGTGCGTGAACGTGCAGAGACACCGGAACACGTGGTCTAGGTCGAAGAAGTTTTCGTAGGGTGTGATAGTTGACAGTATCGTCGAAGAGATGAGCCACGACGAGCATACCTGGGACGCTGTCAACAGAGTGGTTACGAGTATACTCTCCGAGATGCAGAGGAAGTGACGAATGGACCAACAAAGTAGCGCCCTTGACTAGAAAGTCGCCGTGAAACCACAAATTGGGATTCGAAAGATATTCCGCCGCCGGGGAACTCTCCGTCGGTGTAGATTAGGTCCACCGCTGGGACTAGTTGAGTAGTATGCGACGAAGAACCGAGTTCGAGTCATCTGGGCGCCAGTGAACTGGACATCAGCCTTAATCGGAATCGCCGGCTCGACCTCATCACCCTACCGGATAGCTCGTGAGTAGGGTAGATGCACAGCCGAGGATCAGACCGAGTAGACCGCGTCGAATAGCTATTAGTGGGTCATTGAGGCGCTATTGAACCGGAAGCTACGCTCCACTCCACTGAATGGACTTTAGCACCTACTGACTGGCCCGTAGAGTAGGCTAGGTCGAGTAGATCGGAACAAAGCAGGAAGCTAATTGGCTCAGCGAAACGAACATCGGTATCGGGAGAAATCTACCGCTCGTATTGGAAGAACCCCCCTCACCTAGGAATTCTCCTTCGGAGTAGGCCAGATCCAACGTTGGGGACTGCACCGAGTAGTTTGCGAACAAGTCGGGAGCTGAACGAGTAAGTGGTGCTGAATGGTACGAGAAGAAAGTTTCGGTGCAAAATGGCGCAAGGGAGCCAAAGGGCTAGGTAAATTAGACATTCTGAAGTTTGCCGCCCAGATTGTCTTCGTAGGGGAAGAGCACTAAGTTGCGACCCACAGCTAGCTTTCCGACTGTTATGTAGAAATTGCCAGCCTGTGTGGATGGTGAAGAACACACCACCGTCGCGGAGTGGTGCTGTAACCCTCCTGAAGGAACTAACTGCTAAGTAGTGGAATAAGAGTGGGTGTTATGTACATATAAACCCCCTCCCGAAGTAATGCCGTAAGATAGTGCTGGGGAGGATTCAGGTTTTGGGCAAAGGTGGCAGCAGTGGTTTTTGGAGAGTCGGGTGGCAACACAAACCAGCTCCCTGAGACGTTAGAGTTTAATATATTTTTTCCTGCAGCCTCAGGGCTTTTTCGGAAGTTTTTTGCTGTCCTCAAAAAAAAAACAAAAAACACACACACACACATTCAGACATTGTCCTAATTCGTTAAGCTAAGTCGATTGGTATATGAGACTCGGCCAAATCACAAATTTGAATTGAAAATAAGAAAATTTTCTGAACTATACATGAAGATATAATAGCTTATTGAGTTAAAACTATCAGCAAGAGTCTAGAAATGTCTCACTCAACATACTAATTGCATAATAAATCCGGTGAAGATAAGTTTTCTGTATCGTATTTTGAAGATATTTTTGTTCCTTCCATGAGAAACTATCTACGGTCTTCTAGAAATTTTTTGCCCACATACAAATAATTTAAGGTTATATAATTGATGGTAATTCACGATAAATTTAAATTCCTCCACATAATTGTAATTTTCAGTGCTTGTAGTACTTGCACCGACTCTTTTAGTCGTAGAAAATTCAACTTTGGTCGAATATAAATGCAGTAGTAGTGCAGTAATCTAGATAGCCTAAAAAAAATAGTAGCTTGTAATATTTTCCAAATTTTTGAGCGACTGCTAAGATCTAACGAGATGGAAATAACGCTCCTCTATTTTCTATGTCTGGGTGTTAGATTGTTAAAATGATGACCTACATTACCCTATTCCACACCTCTTGGTTTCAAACCGAGCATATGAGCACAAGGTGTAATGTTTCTTTCTTCGAACATCTTGCTCTCATGTATTTTGTTTTTGACGCATTTATTACCATTTATTACCGCCTTTATTTCAAAACGATATTGAACAGTAGATAAGAGACCCCATCACATCACTCGATCAGTTGTCGAATTGATCAAATATGTCGGTTTAACCGGGAACCCATATTCGTGAATCAGGTAGATCCCATAGGTGATGTCGATCGATTGTATCATATGCGGCTTTGAAATCTATAAACAGGTGACACGTTGTATTCGCAACATTTCAAAGAGACTAGTCGAATCGAGAATATTTCATTGGTAGAGATTCCTGTCCTAGTAAGTGTATTTCCCAACTAAATCCTTTTCTCTCAGTGATAGGCGGCGGTAAACACAGTGTAAGCGGCATTTAGCAATGTGATTGACCGGTACTTGCAGCAATCCAGCTTATCATCTTTGTCATAGACGGGACAAATGTACTACCCCCTCATTTTTCTATACGAAGAGTAAACTGAACGAATTCCTATTCCAAACGTTCAAGCCAGAAATAGAAACTATAGCGAATTCATCACCCAAAAAGTTAAATAATCTGTAGGGTAGCATACATCTGCAAAAACAAACACTGATATTTAAAAACTACAAAGCATGCATAGTTATGCATGGACCAAAAGCCATTTTCAAAATCTTTCTCGATTTAGCAAAAACTTTCACTACACCGAACATCGTTTGAATGATGATACATATGCATACAATACTGAAATATGCTTTCGAAAAAGTGATTTTGCGTAAATATTTGGGAGAAAAACATAGAATTCTTTATTCCGGCGAAACACGACATTTCAAAAACAATACAATATCATGAAAACCTTTAGCGTTTCGAGACATTTGTGGAAATAGATATCGCAATACCTATGTAATTGAAGATTTCGTAATATCGGTATTATTTATCGTGTATAATCGTTGGTATTCTAAAGCAAATAAAACGACAATTATCAACCGGCGGATACGTGTTCCCTTACAATGTCACCAAATCACAGAATAGTTCAAATTACATACGACAACATATGTGCAATTCAGAATAAAACGACATGAAAACTAAACTAATTATTTGCAATTAAATAGGATCGGAAAAATTAGTTGCTTAACCAACGATCATTCTCAAAGATAGCACTGTTGATGAATCACCTTATAAAATAGGCGATAAAGGACGCGGACGAAAATGTAAACATACAAAGATTGAATCAAAACTTTGATTGAAAATTACGTTAAAATCAATGCACTCAATTGGAGCATCAAAAAGCATGCAATTTTACACTTTTTTACACATGTCATTCATTTTACAAATTCGTTGAAGAAAGCACGACAAGTCGTGTGGATTTGTGGTGGAACTTAATTTTACATTTATATTCATGCTCCAAATATGTGCAAGAAAATAAACTTAAAATTACAAAATATTTTTTTCTGTATGGATTTCACGGCCGACATGTAACTAACGGTGATGGGCGAGATACTTGAAGAAGTGGAGTTTTCGGTGACGGAGACAATAGACGCGATCGAGAGCTGGATGAACGGAGTCAAGCTGCAAATAACTCACCACAAGTTGTGAGTCAGTAACGTCAAAGCGATTCAGTGGATTCGGATCGACGTTGGAGGGCACGTGATTGCATCGAAGCGTGCACTGTAGCAATTTTGATTGATAACCGACGACCGGTTGAGTTTCAACAACCACGTCGACTACGTCTGTGAACAGTCGGCGAAGACAACGAGAATCATGCCAAATGTCGGCTACCCGAGAAGCAGCACGAGACGTATGCTATCTACTGTTTCATCATCGATACTTCGATATGAGGTTCCTGCCTGGAGTGCTGCGCTGAAAACCAAGCGGAACCGTAAAAAGCTGAACAGGACATTCCAGCTGATGGCCGTACGAGTCGCAAGTGGTTACAGAACAATATTGTCGAAGGCAGTATGTGTTATCGCCGGCATGATCCCCATCTGCATCACTATGGCTGAGGACTCATAATAAATGTAACAGCTCAAGTGCATAGGAAACATGGAGAGATGAACTTACATTTGATGTAGATTTTGTACGGGCACGGAAGCTTACGGAATTACTTGCATTGGTTTGGGTATGCTTCGTCACTCCTTTGTCCGGAGTGCGTGAACGTGCAGAGACACCGGAACACGTGGTCTAGGTCGAAGAAGTTTTCGTAGGGTGTGATAGTTGACAGTATCATCGAAGAGATGAGCCACGACGAGCATACCTGGGACGCTGTCAACAGAGTGGTTACGAGTATACTCTCCGAGATGCAGAGGAAGTGACGAATGGACCAACAAAGTAGCGCCCTTGACTAGAAAGTCGCCGTGAAACCACAAATTGGGATTCGAAAGATATTCCGCCGCCGGGGAACTCTCCGTCGGTGTAGATTAGGTCCACCGCTGGGACTAGTTGAGTAGTATGCGACGAAGAACCGAGTTCGAGTCATCTGGGCGCCAGTGAACTGGACATCAGCCTTAATCGGAATCGCCGGCTCGACCTCATCACCCTACCGGATAGCTCGTGAGTAGGGTAGATGCACAGCCGAGGATCAGACCGAGTAGACCGCGTCGAATAGCTATCAGTGGGTCATTGAGGCGCTATTGAACCGGAAGCTACGCTCCACTCCACTGAATGGACTTTAGCACCTACTGACTGGCCCGTAGAGTAGGCTAGGTCGAGTAGATCGGAACAAAGCAGGAAGCTAATTGGCTCAGCGAAACGAACATCGGTATCGGGAGAAATCTACCGCTCGTATTGGAAGAACCCCCCTCACCTAGGAATTCTCCTTCGGAGTAGGCCAGATCCAACGTTGGGGACTGCACCGAGTAGTTTGCGAACAAGTCGGGAGCTGAACGAGTAAGTGGTGCTGAATGGTACGAGAAGAAAGTTTCGGTGCAAAATGGCGCAAGGGAGCCAAAGGGCTAGGTAAATTAGACATTCTGAAGTTTGCCGCCCAGATTGTCTTCGTAGGGGAAGAGCACTAAGTTGCGACCCACAGCTAGCTTTCCGACTGTTATGTAGAAATTGCCAGCCTGTGTGGATGGTGAAGAACACACCACCGTCGAGGAGTGGTGCTGTAACCCTCCTGAAGGAACTAACTGCTAAGTAGTGGAATAAGAGTGGGTGTTATGTACATATAAACCCCCTCCCGAAGTAATGCCGTAAGATAGTGCTGGGGAGGATTCAGGTTTTGGGCAAAGGTGGCAGCAGTGGTTTTTGGCGAGTCGGGTGGCAACACAAACCAGCTCCCTGAGACGTTAGAGTTTAATATATTTTTTCCTGCAGCCTCAGGGCTTTTTCGGAAGTTTTTTGCTGTCCTCAAAAAAAAAACAAAAAACACACACACACATTCAGACATTGTCCTAATTCGTTAAGCTAAGTCGATTGGTATATGAGACTCGGCCAAATCACAAATTTGAATTGAAAATAAGAAAATTTTCTGAACTATACATGAAGATATAATAGCTTATTGAGTTAAAACTATCAGCAAGAGTCTAGAAATGTCTCACTCAACATACTAATTGCATAATAAATCCGGTGAAGATAAGTTTTCTGTATCGTATTTTGAAGATATTTTTGTTCCTTCCATGAGAAACTATCTACGGTCTTCTAGAAATTTTTTGCCCACATACAAATAATTTAAGGTTATATCATTGATGGTAATTCACGATAAATTTAAATTCCTCCACATAATTGTAATTTTCAGTGCTTGTAGTACTTGCACCGACTCTTTTAGTCGTAGAAAATTCAACTTTGGTCGAATATAAATGCAGTAGTAGTGCAGTAATCTAGATAGCCTAAAAAAAATAGTAGCTTGTAATATTTTCCAAATTTTTGAGCGACTGCTAAGATCTAACGAGATGGAAATAACGCTCCTCTATTTTCTATGTCTGGGTGTTAGATTGTTAAAATGATGACCTACATTACCCTATTCCACACCTCTTGGTTTCAAACCGAGCATATGAGCACAAGGTGTAATGTTTCTTTCTTCGAACATCTTGCTCTCATGTATTTTGTTTTTGACGCATTTATTACCATTTATTACCGCCTTTATTTCAAAACGATATTGAACAGTAGATAAGAGACCCCATCACATCACTCGATCCATTGTCGAATTGATCAAATATGTCGGTTTAACCGGGAACCCATATTCGTGAATTAGGTAGATCCCATAGGTGATGTCGATCGATTGTATCATATGCGGCTTTGAAATCTATAAACAGGTGACACGTTGTATTCGCAACATTTCAAAGAGACTAGTCGAATCGAGAATATTTCATTGGTAGAGATTCCTGTCCTAGTAAGTGTATTTCCCAACTAAATCCTTTTCTCTCAGTGATAGGCGGCGGTAAACACAGTGTAAGCGGCATTTAGCAATGTGATTGACCGGTACTTGCAGCAATCCAGCTTATCATCTTTGTCATAGACGGGACAAATGTACTACCCCCTCATTTTTCTATACGAAGAGTAAACTGAACGAATTCCTATTCCAAACGTTCAAGCCAGAAATAGAAACTATAGCGAATTCATCACCCAAAAAGTTAAATAATCTGTAGGGTAGCATACATCTGCAAAAACAAACACTGATATTTAAAAACTACAAAGCATGCATAGTTATGCATGGACCAAAAGCCATTTTCAAAATCTTTCTCGATTTAGCAAAAACTTTCACTACACCGAACATCGTTTGAATGATGATACATATGCATACAATACTGAAATATGCTTTCGAAAAAGTGATTTTGCGTAAATATTTGGGAGAAAAACATAGAATGAAGAATTTTTCTTCCAAACATTTACACAAAATCACATTTTAGAAAGCATATTTCAGCAGGTAGTCGCGGAAGAACATAAAATGGAGAATCACTAATTTATGTACCAATAATTCACACAAGTTGACATCATAAGCCTGATAAAAATAAACAGCAGTGTTTGAATTGCGCGTTATTTCCCCGGCGGCAGTTTATCGTCTTTTTTTTTCTTCATTAGTGAGTGGGTACCAAATTTTTACCTCACAAGAGCTTGCGAAAAGATTCTGAAAATGCAGTATAGAAGCTCGACCTCAATGGCATCCCTTATTATTGAATACCCAGGCAGTTTAGTGACTATAATAACATATAAGAAAGAATTTCTATCTAATAATTCTATCAGTATTTATTCACATACTTTCCTGTATGGCTATGTGCAATTTATGACTGGTTATGTTATTGACATATCATAACTGTAACTTTATATATAAAAGTTAGCGCAAGAAATTTCTAATTGAAATTTTCAAATCAACAGTCAGACTATAGAAATCATCAATGGGGAAACATGTGGCTCTGCATAAACAACCATGCGGTAGCATGCGGCTAACCGACATTTGTGATTTCTTACCTCGTTCACCATTGTTCTATATGATCGGTGTAAAGTCGAACCGGACTAAGTAGCAAAATCTCAAAAGATGAGATGATGATAGGATTGAATCAAGAATTTCTTCTTCAGTTACCTTTCATTTTCGCCAAATTTGAAAAATATTATCATTAGCATGAATTATGAAATGAATCCATTGCGAATAATACCGTAAAGAATGCAAAGATTCAATCTTTGTACACGTTTTTCTCTGTATCAATGTAATATCGCTTAGTCCGGTCTGGCACAAAACCGACATCATGTATGCGCGTGCGCTTTGTATTCATTTTCACTGAAGATAGAATGGACATACGGCATTTGGTAAATATGCGGCTGCAAATATGGGTATTTCATCAACTTTACTAAAATATGAATAACTCAAAAACGAAGCATCGTAGCTATATAATGTAAGCGAACGAAAAATTCTACACAAAGCAAGCTACAATCTTATGCAATAATCTGAGGTGCTTTTGAATAAAATATCAGAGATATTTTGGTTCGAAATAGAAAATGCTAGCCGCGAGTAATCATCAAAATTTTAAAATTTTAGTTATACCAAAAATAGCTTAATTCCTTGCGCAACTTTACACGAGAGGGATTGTTGATATCTTTTACGTAAAAGTTTTAAAAATTCGAGAAAGCGCCGCAGCCGATCCTGTAACCTTTCGCCTAAAGCATAAACCAAAAATATGTGTTATTGAATCCAATCATTTATTGTTTATTACTTTAAACAACACACTTATTGGTCTGAAAACATTTTTTTTATTAGCGCAACAACAAATTTTTGCTTTCAATAAAAACAGTTTCAATTTCAATGTAGATTTAAAAACTGAACTGTTCCAAATTCTAAAACAAAATAAATTATGTAGACATCCAAAGGATCAAAAGCAGAAATACAAAACTTCTGGAACATAAAATTTATAAATTTTAAAAAGCAATGATTCAAATAACAAAAAAGTATAAATTTATGAATTCTATTTAACTTGTTAATTTTCAAATCCTAACTCATTAATTAAAATCAAATTATACTGGCAGAAAAATTTATAGTATGTAAACCAAAAAATATGTGTTATTGAATTCAATCATTTATTGTTTATTACTTCAACCAGCAAACTTATTGGTCTAAAACTATTTTTTATTTTAACAATAATAATTTTTTTACTTTCAATAAATCCATTTTTAATTTCAATAAATCCATTTTTAATTTCAATAATTATTTTCAATTTCAATTAAATAATTACTTTTAAATAATATTTTTTATAGAAAAAATAAATAAATTTTATTGAACTCAAATAAATAAATTTTTGGACACTCTGAACCGAATCCATATTTTTATTGAACCTACAATTTTTTTCTACTCATAGAAAAATTAAAAAAAAAAATGAAAATTCAGTTATTCAAAAAATTGAAATTCGGAAAAAATAATCCAATGATTCAAAACTTCTATAAATAACATATTCTGGAACTTCAACATACTAAAATTCAAAAAATTGAACAAACCAATACAAATACAATCCACCTAACAGTGTAATGTGACATTTCTTATAAATCTTAGAACTCCCGCTTCGGATATTATATCGATCAAGATAGTATGGGACAACACTAGAGACAACATCATTGCGAGATATTTTGAAAGTCAAATCAAATCCAAGATAAAGCGACATAAAGGCCTTTAAAAGTAGGCGGACAATCGACTTATTACTAATGCTTTGTGCACCAAATATCTAAGATTTTCAATCAATGAATGGAAAAGCTAAATTTCCCGGATGGAGATACAAATTTTGTGCTGGACAAATACGAAAATACAAGAACTTAAAATTAAAAACAAAACGCACAAAAATATAAAAATACAAAATTACATGAATTCATAAATACAAAAATATAAAAATACAATAACACATACAATAGCCCCCCTAATGCGCTGGAATAAAAAAAATAGTATTATTATAATGTTGAAAAGACATGGCAACTTACTGCATATCTCATTTTGTTTAAGCAAGCCATGTTATCTTAGTTGGCGCAAGTTCGTTGAAATCAGGAATCTCTATCGATAATAAAATAAGGTTGCTGAGAGGAAGCGGTAACTGCAGCAAAGATTCGGTTACCGGCTTAAAAATACAAGAGTGTTGGTGATCAATTTCATTTTTTGCTTTGACTAAAAATTATAAACTTTTTATTGTAAATGATTAATGCAGTCGGTAAAGGCATATATGGCGATTCCAGGAGGTATTACATGGAAAGCGAGAGCAAGAGAAACTTTCAACGTTCTTCTAAAACTTAACAGTAATATAATCTTTGAAGAACTATATAGATGTTATTTATTTGGATAACAACTTATACTACTTCAATCTTCTTTTCATTTTAACGACATTAAATTAGCTAGAAATTACTAAGTAGGAAAAGTTTTAAAAAATTAGTTATGAAAGGATTTAGAATATACAGATAGGAAAGCTGTCGGTTCTCATGGTAAAGAGGGACGACTCTGCTGTTGCCGTGAAACATGGTAGATTTAAGTAATTCGTAGTAACTCTGCCTAAGCACGACTCCTACCAGCAGATAAAAAATTAGTCCGGAAGTTTCTAAGCCTGTTCCTACCCAAGTAACAATTGAAGTTTTATAGCACGCTACAAGTGCAATCTTAGTTTAATAGTAAATACCAAAAATATATTTTTAAATATCTTATTTCATGGAAAGCATGAAACTTATAATTCCGCCTTTAGGACAAAAGGTTTTGGGGAACGATCAACAAGAGATTGCCTGATCACAACGTAGCAGCAACTTCGGAAGATGATCAGTTCAGCAGTCACATGACTATCGGATAACATACGAGGAAACTGGTTCGATGTGGATTGCCAACGAGCAACAGATGAGAAAAATCAGACTAGGAGCTTATTGCTCGCACTGCACAGTGGTCGCAATGGTACCAAAACGTGCGTTTAATTTCTGGTGCTCTAGGAGTTGATTTTAGAGATTTGGTTTGTTAGAAACACTTTTTCAGAATGGAAGGCCCCTTCTTTTGATGTATACTGAATTGTGATTAATTCACCTAAAAGTGAGATAGAAAATTTATTTCCACAAACTTTTGAGATAGAGTCATGATGTCAATGACAAAGTTATAGAAAATTCTACTGCGAGAAAACTTGCCGAACATGCAAACTCTCCAAAATGTAACGGTGTTGAGATAAAGCGCGTTGTTTGTGGGAGACACCCAAAAAACCATTTTTTCATTATAACTTCTTTTTGAGATTTTTTCGATTCTTCAAATGTTCTACAAAGTTGTTTAAAATAAGGAATTACAGATATTCGTCAAAGACGTCAACATTTTTTATTTCAAAACTTAAGAGTTATCAAATAAAGTTGATTAAAAATACCGCCATTTTGAACGTCAATTACTAAGAGATGTGGAAATATGTGGAAGACATTTCGATTCTATGAGAAAGATAATGAAAAGTACTCTAAGAAAAAATACTAGTCCCAACGGGCATCAACCGGCCTGTATATAAAAAATACGTTTTGGCAGTGTATGTTTTGTATTTTGAAATACATAAATATGTCGGAGACATTATATTTTTTATTAAAGAATTTGAAAGTTATCTAACAATGTAGTTAACGAATACCGCTATTTTGAACATCATTAACTGAAAGATGTGGAGACATGTGGAAGACCTTTTGACTCCGTAAGATACTGAAAAATACTACAAGAAAAAGTACTAGTCACAACGGGCATGCAACGGCCTGTATATAAAAATACGTTTTGGCAATGTTTGTTTTGTATGTTGTAACAAAATAAAAAATATTTTCAAAATATGTTTTCAATATGATTTTTGTTTTAATTTATCAAATGTTGGGCAAGTATTTGTTTGTTTTATTCTATAGTAAGAAATATAAAAATGATCCTTTTGAAATAGCTATGTACTGTTTTCATTTTTAACTATCTTCTTCACTACTATTTTCGTCTTCACTGCCAGTGTCATCATCAATCACCAATAGTCGTTTTGTATCATCCGAAAATGGTTTTTTATGTTTCGGCTCTTGATGGCGAATACTCGATATTACTGGATCAGATGATTCGAGCAGTCTGTGGAGTAGATCTGTATTTGTTGCTTCACGACGATATTTACGGGTATGTATCAATCGAAACCGTTTAACGTCCTTATTTTTGGACTCCTGCGCTTCTTCCGATAGCTGTCCGATCGGCACAAGAAACGATTCTATAATTTTTGCTCCGTGGATCAAAATCTTGTGGACAGTTGCTGGCATCCGGAACCATGGGTATTGCTGAACAAGCATTCGTGCTGTTTCGATTCCATACGACTCAAATCTATCGCTTCTTACCTCGATATCTGGAATATGTAAAATTTCATTTGAGTTGAACAAATACAATAAGAATGTTAGTTACTTGAACTTAACGCTTCCAATATCGTCTTACAGCGATACAACAGCTCTGGCTCAATACCACAGATTTCAGCCGATAGCCGCCAGTTTTTGAAGAAACAGCGTGATGTATTACCACAGTTCGAGTTTCCATTCCCTCCTGTCCGGGGTTCATCTACTCGCAACCCAAGGTCATTCTTAAACCTTTTTTGGAGATACTTCTTTTTCTTGGCGACATTCTCTTTTTCGATTATTGTCCTGGCCTGCCACTTCTGAATATCGAGGCGATACGAAAGGTGAATAAAATATTCGAAAAATCTTATGTATGCGTGGAGTGTCGATAGGCCATATTGAAATGTGTCATCGCGAGTGTTGCGCTCGATTATCTCGTCGATGTTGTTCATAATCTTAGGCGTCGCTCCACATATATAACACCTTTGAGCAGAGCTTGTGGATGTTAACGTGTTTATCACTTTTACATCTACCATCGTCATTTTTAAATCATAATGAATAATAATTGTGCGGTTCTCATATTTAACCCTTGATGGGTGAAGTACAATTAACTGTCTATCAATTTTCTCCTTTTCGAATAAAATTAATTCAGTTGTTTCTTTCCTGTATTGTATGTGTAACGGTCGGCAATAACGAACGGAAGAGGGTCGAGGATTTTGAAATAAAGTTTTGCCGTTAGTTGTAGCACTGATCGGTACGATAGACGTTACAAATATATTTGAATCAGTCTTTGTGCCATCATCATCATCGTTGAACATTTGATTAAATTCATTGAGATCACTACAGCCATCGCAATCATACTTCACAAATAATATGACGTTCTCCAGCTCCAAATCCGAAAAGTTTTTTAGAGTATCAGCTATTGAAAGAATAATTCTTTCAGATGTGTGATCTAGGAGGGCCTGAAGAGTAATTTCCATTTCCGTTTCATTAATAGTTATGGCAGATTTATCGGGATAACATTTCTTTTTTGCTTCTAGAACTCGCATATATGACGGGTAGATATCCGCATTTCGTTTTTTAGCACCCAACCTCATTCTATGGTACTGTGCCCTTGTATTGTCATTATCAAGAAGCAACGCTAATGCTTCATCAGGGGAATAAGGTACAACAAATGCAGACTTCAATGACTTTATCATTTTTGTTGCTCTATGCGGTGTTGTTTGGGTAGCCAACTGAACCACAGAAGCCTGGTCCCTCTTACCCTCTTCCCGAAGTTTCATAGAACTCGCAAAAGACAGTTCGACTGAACTGTGACTAGCTCTCAAGTCTGCGGTTTTCCGTCGTTTGACACTATCTGTACTTTGGGAAAAAAGTACCAGTTTTCTACCTCTCTTGCTGGATGACTGCGACAGTTGGTTCAACAATGACGATGGCATTGGAAATGGTTTATCAAGGTAATTAGATTTATACCTCAATATCCGCTCTTCGATGTAATGGCACTGTTTCCACAATGAATTGAAATTTTTACACAATCTATACATAAGTTTCTCAACTTTCTCATAACCTTCGATTCCACTAGTGTCAACAATACCATACCATTTCATTAAATGTTTTAGCAGAACGGCAGATTTCTCCGAATGGCTCCCTTCTAGGTTTTTCCAAAGCATAAATAGATCCCGGTGATTCATAGGTTCTATAATCGACGGAATGAGTAACAGGATTTAAGTGAAACTAGTTTTGTTCACCGATTTGATATCAAAAAGCCGAAGAACATAGCTAATATACCATAAAACTTTTATTTACCTGCTACCTGTGCAGCCATTCTAATTGTCCCGAGAATTCCAAATTCAAACACACAAATTACAGCTTGAACGGTAGCACTAATTTCACACAGGATATCCGTGTGCAAAATGTAAACAAAGAGTTTTTGTGAAACGATCAGAATTGCCAGACTAACTTTATATAACACAGTACGTTTGTCAGATAAAATTAAATTTGAAATTCTATTCAATTTGAATGGTTTCAACGCATGGTTGTACATACATTTTGAAGGACTAAAAGCAATTCTCAAAACAGAAACTTGGTTATTCTTATTATGCAAATGATGAAATGGCAACTCTGGTCGTTATCGGTGTAATCGGTTCGAGAAAGTTCCATCCATATTGTAGTCGTTTCCAAATTGGTCAAAATCTTTTCCACATCTTTTAGAGATTAACATTCGAAAAAATTTTAATTATTGAATAACTCGTTAGTTTGAGAAAACAAAACTTCAGTATTTACGACCTATTTTAGCGTTGTTTTTTAAATATTTTCATTTATTTCGTAGAACATTTGACACATAGAATAAAATGACGGAAAAAAATTATATGGAATATATACTAAACAAACATTGCCAAAACGTATTTTTTATATACAGGCCGGTTGATGCCCGTTGGGACTAGTATTTTTTCTTAGAGTACTTTTCATTATCTTTCTCATAGAATCGAAATGTCTTCCACATATTTCCACATCTCTTAGTAATTGACGTTCAAAATGGCGGTATTTTTAATCAACTTTATTTGATAACTCTTAAGTTTTGAAATAAAAAATGTTGACGTCTTTGACGAATATCTGTAATTTCTTATTTTCAACAACTTTGTAGAACATTTGAAGAATCGAAAAAATCTCTAAAAGAAGTTATAATGAAAAAATGGTTTTTTGGGTGTCTCCCACAAACAACGCGCTTTATCTCAACACCGTTACATTTTGGAGAGTTTGCATGTTCGGCAAGTTTTCTCGCAGTAGAATTTTCTATAACTTTGTCATTGACATCATGACTCTATCTCAAAAGTTTGTGGAAATAAATTTTCTATCTCACTTTTAGGTGAATTAATCACAATTCAGTATACATCAAAAGAAGGGGCCTTCCATTCTGAAAAAGTGTTTCTAACAAACCAAATCTCTAAAATCAACTCCTAGAGCACCAGGAATTAAACGCACGTTTTGGTACCATTGCGACCACTGTGCACTGGTTATATGTTAGAACAGTGTAGTGAGCTGAAAGCCGCTGAAAAGGACGATCACGACAGGGGCGCATAAGGCTTGATAATTATGGACTAGCATGTTAGAGACAGTTTAAAATGATATCCAGTTTTGGACATGTAGAGCATAGGAGACCTGTTAAAGTGATCAGTAGACAACCTATAAGGCGTCGTCGACTTATGGGTAAAGCGTTGCTGGCACCAGAGGTATGCAATCGAGGAAAATATGTGTGTGGAGCGAGACTGGAAAGTGGCTCCCTGGAAATGTCTAATGCATTCAACCATGGTTCGCATTAAATACCCAGTCGCTATCAATAGCATAGGTTTACGAAAAACCTGTTTTAATCCACCTAGCGGTGCAATTGTGCTTTTCTCATTTCTCTAAACTATAGCACGGAGGCTTTTTATGTTCAACATAGTTGTGGAAATGTTCATTACATTCATAGTACACTTTGCATTTTTACACAATGGCTTGCCAGCCACGAACTTGATAAGCTACGTGTCGACGGTGAAACACTTGAAACAAAAAAATATCGTACTTCATTAGCCTAATCAGTATTAGATCAATGTTATTTGCCTGCTAACTCATTTTGTCATGCGGGGGTGGGTATGTGAGGAGGGCGAAAGTTCCATGAACGCACGACTCCCCAGCTTAAATTGGTATGCTTTGTGATATAGTGGTGGTTTAAAGATGATAGGGTTGAAAGGGAGGGGTATGAGGGCTGGATGGGGTGGTGGTCTGAGGGGGGATTTAAGGAGATTTTTAAAGGAGTGGAGTGAACAGTAGAGGGGGGGTGTAACCCCTCTCCGTAAAGCATCAACTACGCCCCTGTTAAATTCCAGAAACCTTATGCGAGTTGAAAAAAAAATTTGCCGGGATTAGGTTGACGTTTTTCAGAGTGATTGCATAACCTTTCTATATGAGAAAGGCAAAAATGTGCCAAAATCCAAAAAATTGAATTGTCGTCAAATTTTTTTTCGAGTTTGCATCAAATCTCGACGTTTTATGCACCTTGAACACATTTAGCATCAAAAATAAAAATTCTATTTTTAATTTTTCCTATAGTTTATATGAGAAATTTCTGTGTGGCCGCACTCTGAAACCCGTAATTCCGGAACCAGAATTCTGATCGATCCAAAATTCAATAGCAGCCGATGGGAAGGTTGCACCTTTCATTTGAGACTAGGTTTGGGCAAATCGGTTCAGCCATCTCTGAGAAAAATGAGTGACATTATTTGACACATACGCACATACACACACACATACACACACATACACACATACATACACACACATACAGACTTTTTCCGATCTCGACGAACTGAGTCGAATGGGATATGACACTCGGCCCTCCGGGCCGGGATCAGGTTGACGTTTTCAAGAGTGATTGCATAACCTTTCTATATGAGAAAGGCAAAAATTGATTTCTTTCCTAAATATGTTTTCTAAACGCATTTTGGACCACACAAAAAACCTCGAAAAGCGTTATTAAATGTTTTCCTACAGAAAGAAAATTTTCCATTTTCTACTTGATTCTCGGAACTGCTCAGAAGTTATTCAGAAGTTTTTGTTTTTGTTTATGTTTATGTTTATGTTTATGTTTATGTTTATGTTTATGTTTATGTTTATGTTTATGTTTATGTTTATGTTTATGTTTATGTTTATGTTTATGTTTATGTTTATGTTTATGTTTATGTTTATGTTTATGTTTATGTTTATGTTTATGTTTATGTTTATGTTTATGTTTATGTTTATGTTTATGTTTATGTTTATGTTTATGTTTATGTTTATGTTTATGTTTATGTTTATGTTTATGTTTATGTTTATGTTTATGTTTATTACCTTCACCAACAGGCCCCTTGGCCCAATGGTGGTTGCTTAAACTAATTACATTTTAAAATTGCCTACATTTTTGCTTTTATCGCATTCCGCGTCCGGTTGAAGTCAAAGGCCGTCGCAACACTGTTAAAAATTCGTTGGAGTCCGGTAACAGCGCTCTGGCAACCATAGTTGGTTCTCCTGAACGGAACTCGCAGAAGAGAGTTATTACGTAGAGCTCGAACGCGGGCTTGAAGATCCAGACGTCTGAGGATTGTAGGGCATTCCACTTTGGCAGAGAGTAAGTCCGAGACGAACAGGGCTCGAGAGCAGTCCCTCCGAATGCTGAGTGTATCGAGGTGTATTAGCTGGCAACGGTTTTCATAGCTCGGCAGTTGAAATCTGTTTCGCCATGGGAGATAACGAAGGGCGAAGCGTACGAACCTGCGTTGGACAGCCTCGATTCTGTCAATCCCGTTCTGGTAGTACGAATTCCAAACAGCTGAACAATATTCTAACGTTGAGCGGACCAACGCGCAGTAAAGCGATTTAAGACAATATACGTCCCTGAAGTTTTTCGCTATTCGGAAGATGAACCCAAGCTGTCGTGATGCCTTATCCACGATGTATGACGTATGTGGTTTGAATGTTAGTGCCGAATCCATGATGACTCCGAGATCTTTGATGTTAGAGTGTCTTGGAATACTCGAGCCGAAGAAATGGTAGTTAAACTGAGTCGGTTGGCGTTTCCGCGTGAACGTAACGATTGAGCCTTTGCTCGGGTTTAAAATCATTCTGTTTAGATCACACCACCTACTAAATAGATTTTTTTTAAATTGAGAAAAGTAATTTTAGGTGAAAATCTAGGTCAGAATTCACATACTGAAAAAATTGATATCATAAAATGAAGTTAACAAAGTTTTAAAGTAAAATAAAAATTATTTTTTGAACTTAAAAACCAATAGTGAAAAAAAATCAGTGGGCCATAATCCATTACCAAATCCTGATGAGGTAGAAAGAGATACAATATATTTCGTAAATATTTTGATCTGATTACTCAAATTCAATTTTATATTTTTGTTTTTTTTTATATCTCATAATGCATTTTTTATGGATTTTTCTACCTTTCGAGCTCAGTTCATATTACTTTTTTATTGATTTTATTTATGTTTTGGTTTCTGTTCAGTTGTAAAACTTTTTATTGAAACATTCTTGAGTTTTGAATGTTCAAGAAAAATTTAATTGGTTTTAAAACAAGGCAGCTTTATAGCAGGCGGCCTATTAAAATTGAAATAGCTCGTATATTGAGATCCACTCTAATTTTTTAACAAAATTTTCCCAACATAATTCTAAACAAATAGAAAAAATCCAAGTTAGAAACATTTGAAACTCTACGAATGTAGAATCGTTATGAGTCTTCTTTTTCAGTATAGTGCTTTTTGTGACCGGTTCTGTAAATTTTTGACTGCAATTTGCTTGCAATGAAATGCAAAAATTTTGAAAAAAAACTAATGTTTTCATAAATTGTCACGCGATGGAAAAATAGAGAATTAATTCTTCACAAAAGAAATGAAAACCCGAGTATGATGATCACAATGGCTAAACCTTTATATGTGCAGTACAAACAGATTTCATGTAATGTTTGTCTGCTGTCCCGAAGGTGTGTTGTCGAAGCGGTGTCATCGTTTTCGTATAGAGCTATCAAGCAATCGACCTGAACCGTAAAGCAAAACGTTATGGCCAAAATCGCGGGTCTGAAAGATGTATGGTCAGGATCTGAACAAATAAATGCATCTGAAAGGGTAATGAAAATTTGATTTTAAACAGCTTCCGGGACAGAAGCTTTATGTTGCCAAAGATCACAAATTTCTAAGAAGTATAAAATTGTTGTTGCAGACAAGTTTGTCGGAAAAAGTGTATGATCTGGCAGTAAATTTGCAGTTATGGCCGTAAGACTCCGATTTTCATCACAACCTACAATATGAACCGAGTTATACATCTACGATAGCCTTAAAAACATCTAGTGATTAATTAGGTCCCTCCCAAGTTTTTGCCAGATTTGGCGAGTAGCTACTACAGTAAGAATGCGAGTTGACAAAAAGAGTTTGTGATACTCTTTTTAAAAAATACAACTACACTACTCTACCGTTCCACATCGAATGAATATATTTCAATTAATTAGCCCTAACTACAGTTCAATACTGCTAACTCTGCAAGCCTCGCGGTGGTGCCATCCATCCGGTCACACGTTGCCATCGATTGGGTCGCACGTTGTCGTCGTCTAACAAAAATGCCTAGCTTGGCGATTGCGATGTTTGCCGGTTGTCTCGAGGAACTTCGACGTCAGCACCTGAGTCGCGTGGCTTCATCGTTAACTCGTCCTTCCTGAGAGATGAGGTTCCGTACGAATCACTTCTCTGATTGTCAAACGTCTAATGTTAGGTTGGATGTCTGGTACTGACTGTTGTGGTCCTGGCTGCAGGTTGTATGTTTATGGTAGCTGATCTATGGATGAGAAATCTAAGGAGAAATGCTATACCGATTAAGCTAGGTAGGGACATAATTCCCCCGAAAATGGATAATGTTGGCCACTTTATACTGTTCGTTGATAGCCGGATAACATCCAGCTCCTTCCTCGTTTCCAGATGGAGTTTATGTAAATGGTCCAGGCTGATGTTTAGAATCTCTTGATGCATATTCACATCGATTCCGTCTAGGGGTAGTTGTATTGGGTTTCCCGGTAAGGTTTTCACTCTTGAGCTATATAAAACATTATTGATGTATAACTGACAATTTCTGAAGAAAACGGTGAATGCTCCGGTCAGGTTTCTGTTTGTTAGGCCACAATTTGATGAAAGGGTGAAATTTTTCATAGTGTTTATGAACAAGTGTTGGTTGTCTAGAAAAATAACTTCTTCTTCAATTGGGTTGGTGGTAAAATTACAAGTTGCCTGTTCTCCTTTCAATAGCTTCGGTATGCAGGTTGAATTGTCCAAATTGATTTCGTTTGCGTCGAATATAGTAGGTTCGACTGAGTTTATGGAGTAAATCTCGTCTTTGTGAGTTAGATAAAATCGATGATCTATATGAATTTGCTTATTTTTGTGAATGATTGGGTATAGACGTATTTTGTTGAATATTCTCGGGTCGAGTTTTGGCATTTTTATTATGAGTGCAATTTCCAAACTGTTCGTTGCCACTGATGTCGTCGCATAATTCATTGCCTCCAGAGCAGTATGAACCGTTATATTTTCCCTAGCTAAATCATTGATTAAAATATCGATTTCACGTTGGCTCAGAATTTTTTCGTTTACTATTCCTAATTTAGCTAATAAGATTGTTTCAATTATCTGGTTCAATTTCTTTGATAAGTAGTTTAAATGAAATAAAATCTTAGTGGAATAAGTTTCGGCTGATCTTGTGTTAAACAGATTGATTGCCTTTTTCGTTTCAAACATTGCTTCCTTCAATTGTAGGTTCATCTCACGGTTAATCCTGATCTGCTCATTATTGTTCATAATTAAATTATTTATGGTAGAATTGATGATTCTCAAATCATTGGCATCTGGACTGCCAGCTATAAATTTCCAAACTGTGCCTAAGCTATCCCAACGTTTATGACGTCTGATAGGGTCTATGCTTTTTAATGCAAAATCTATTTCGTTAAATTTTTCTATTATTAAGTCGGAAAATTGATTTCTGCTAAAGTTTTCAAACTTATCTCTAAGGCTTTTTACTTGCATTCTAATAGTCGTTAGATTGAAGTGATGAATGTAATATGTGTGGTCAAGTTTGATCCGTGCCTCGCCTTGATCGAAGATCATGACTGGTTGGCGTCCTACGTCCCGTAAGTCGAGTGTCACATCTTGTGTTGATTGAAGTTGGTCTGGTTGAATACATAATAGCAGTAGTAGTCTGAAACGTAGAAGTAGAAGTCACGTTTTATATTTTCCTAATTTTCAGGTCGTCTTTGTGGATACGTCGGTTATCCGTCAGTCGTAATTGTGTTTTTGTTAACTGTCGAAATTTTTATTTTTTTGAACCTTTTCTTGTGTTTAAGTCTTTGTCGGGTCGTCTCGTATGCGTCTTGATTTTCTTCGATCGGTACAGGTTTCTTTTTTTTATTATGGTGTTCCAACGCATTTTTCTGGGTTCGTAGTAGGTTTCTGTAAGTCTTTTCGATAATGTCCGGTGTACGAGGAGAGGGGAGAATTATTTCCAAAGGAGTGAAATTTGTGGAGGAGTGAATAGAAGAATTATATTTCTGTACGGATAGTTGGATCAGGTCTGGAGTTGAGAGATTCGGATTTTCAGTTTTTGTTATTCGGTAAATTTCTAGGAGCGTTGAGTGGAAACGTTCAACGGTTCCGTTCATTTCGCTCCGTCCGGTGGCGGTTACATATGGGTTGATTTTGTGTATGTTGTAAAAATTAACGATCTCTCCCGTTATAAAGGATTTTTCACCATCCATCACAAGTGTGTTTGGTGCTTTGTACTTTAAGAGAATATCCTTTATTGCTGGTATGATGTCGACGGCTGCTCTTGATTCGATTTGTGTGACTTGAGCGAATTTTGAAAATTTGTCGACATATGTCAAAAAGTGAAGACTCTCTAAAAACATAATGTCGATGTGCGCTATTTCAAATGGAGCCTTTGGAATTGGTGTTTCTTGTATAGGAAACTTTGTCGGGTTTCTATTATATTTGCACTCATGACAAATCTGACAGTTAGTGATAAAATCTCCTACCTTTTGAGCTAATTTTGGAAAGAAATAATTTCGAAATATTTGCTGTTTATTTTCCTGTGCACCTCTGTGGGCTCTGTAGTGCTCAGTGCGGATGATATTCCATTGGTCATCTTCCTCTGTTATGTCTTCAAGCATATTCTGAGTGAAACGAATTGTTAACAGATTTTGTTGTCCGAAATGTCTTTTATAGACCTCTTGCATTTTTCCCATTGTGTTCTCATCTGTTAACAAACCATTTACTTTAGAATAGTTAAAGTGGTTTTTTAGTACCTGTAATAATGAATCATCGTTAATTTCATTTATATAAATTGTAATTCTTGTGTATCCTGAAAATGGGGTTTCTGTTATTGTTTTATCAGGTCCTTTCTTTATTACCACTTGATGACGAAATACGTTGATTGGCGATTCAGTCGAAGGTATATAAAAGTCTTCGCTATTTTCGGCTGAATGTTGGGTTGCTGATAGGGAGCATACAATTCTGCTTAAGGCGTCTGCCACCACGTTTGCTTTTCCTGGCTTATACACTATTTCATAATCATGCTCCTCTATATATGCCTTCCATCTTTTGAGTTTTGCATTTGTATTTTTTGGAGATAAAGCAAACGTTAACGGTTGGTGATCAGTTAGAATTTTAAACTTCGCCCCGTATAAATAGTTTCTAAATACTTGCAAAGACCAAAAGATCGCTAACATTTCCTTCTCTGGCACAGAGTATTTTTCTTCCGTTGAAGACAAAGTTCTGGAAGCAAAGTGAATCGGTTTGTCTTTGCCGATGTCACCTTGGGATAGGACAGCACCTATAGCGAAATCAGATGCGTCCGTTGTGAGAATAAAAGGTTTCTCATAATCTGGGTAAATGAGAACGTCAGACGATTTTAATACGTTCTTCAACTTGTCGAAGCATCGTTTTTCATCACTCGAGAGCGAAATTTTTCTATTTGATGAGGGATTTCTTTCCCCCCGAAGAAGGTTTGTAAGAGGTTTTGCGATTTTCGCAAAGTCTTTTACAAATCTTCGATAATAACTCATCATTCCAAGGAAGGAACGAAGCTCTTTGAGATTCTTAGGCTCTGGGTACCTATTGATAACTTCAATTTTTTTAGTGTTTGGTTTGATTCCTTCAGCACCGATAACAAATCCTAAAAATTCTATTTCAGAATGCAAAAAATCGCATTTGTCCAACTGAATCTTGAGATTTGCATTATTTAGTGTTTCTAGAATTATTTTAAGATTTTTCAAATGTTCGTTTAGGGTCTTTCCAAACACGATGACGTCATCGATGTACACATAGCATATTTTCCCTATGTGATCTCTTAGCACGTCGTCAATTGCCCGCTGGAAGATCGCAGGAGCATTCTTCAAGCCGAACGGCATTCGAGTGAACTCATATTTCCCGTTGTTGATGGCGAAAGCCGTTTTCTCGATATCTTTCTCCCTCATTTTAATCTGGTGAAATCCAGACGCTAAATCAAGGGTGGTGAAGTATTTTTGACCCTTTAGCTGATCTAAAACCTACCCAATCTCGTGCATTGGATATTTATCGGGAATTGTCTTCTCGTTCACCTTCCGATAGTCTATCACCATTCGGAATTTTTTCTCTCCTGAGGCATCGGGTTTCTTTGGTACAACCCATACTGGTGCCGTCCACGCTGAACGAGATGGTCGAATAATACCATCTTCCAGGAGTTTGTTGATTTGCTTCTTTACCTCGTCTGCATAGGCAGCAGGGTAAGGATATACCTTCTGATGAACTGGAATATCATCGGTGGTATTGATTGTGCATTCAACGTTTGTTGAGCATGTTAATTTTTCATTTGTTCCGTGAAAAACTTCTTTTGAGCTGTCGAGGACAACTCTTAATTGATTCTGCTCCTCTTCAGTAAGATGAGCTGTTCGAAAAACACTATTGGAAGCACAGTTTGTCTGGGAATATTCGCAGAGAGGAATGACAAGTTTCTGATTATCAGAATACAATGTCAAAGTCCTATTAGGAAAATCAATATTTGCATTTAAGTCATTCAGTATTTCTGTCCCTATGATTCCGTAGAAAAATGAATGGAACTTATGTAACAGGAATTTTGTAACGTAATTAATTTTCGGATAGAAAAAGTTTATATCTATCGCAGAGGTTGCGTTAAATTTACCGTTAGCACTAGTGATGCCTTCGGCATTGAAATCATACGGCCTGCTGTCCTTGTAGGCCCAGGCAAGTTTTGGATTGATTAAGTTAATGTTTGCTCCTGTATCTACTAAAAAGGGGAACTGTCCACTAGTAGTCTTCAAGTTGATGTAGAGCAATATAGGTTTCACCAACTTGAGTTCCATTCTAAAAAATGGGTGGCTGTAGCCTCATCTTGCTGCGGTTCTTGTTCTTGCGTATCTAATCTGGCTTCCGGTTCTGTCGTTGATTGCATATCATAATATGGATATGAATCGTCGTAATAATCATATTCGTAATTATAGAGATCTTCTGTTCGATCTTCAAAAATGGTATCGATAGGATGAGCGTGCTTTTTGAATGGGTACGGATATGCTTGCCCCGATATCGGCGGTGGTCTTTTAAGATTCATTGGTGGCCTGTTACCATAGTCCAAATTATGTGTTCTCATACTCTGGTCAATATCCATCGGCTCGGGTTTCGGTAATGGTTTCGCAGCCCAAGGCCGTGGGGGTGCTTGGAACGGATTAGGCTGGTACTGAGGTCTGGTTTGGGTGAAAGGATTGGCTTGAAAGTGTTGCCTGCCAAATGATGGCATCTGTGGAAAATTCCTTGGGGCTGGAATTGGTGGAGATGGATATCTCCTTGGAGGTGGTCTAGGAGGAAGCCTATTGATTTCCAAATCCCTTGGTTTGGGAGTTGGGGTGAAATGTTCATTTCGGAAGGGTGCTGATCTGGTATCCATATTGTGGTAGTCTAGGCAAAACTGATACGCCTGGTTTAACGTCTTTGGATTGAATGTTTTTAGTAAATGACACAGAGGTTTTTCTAAGCCTCGAATAAATGCATCTATTGCTTTTTCTCGAAAATAGTCAATGTGAGAATTAGCATGGAGGAACAGTTTTTCCTCCGTTTGAATTTGAGCTACTATGGAGGAAAGTAGTTCGTTCACCCTGGAGTAGTAACTGCCTAAACTTTCATTGGAGTTCTTTTTGATAGTTGTTAGTTCGAAGTCCAATGTTTTTATATCACGCTTATCCCTGTAATATAGAAGCAACGTCGATTTTATTTGTGCCCAATCATGCACAATGTTATTCGAATTGAGAATATCAGCTGCTTCGCCTCTAATTTTTCGTCTCACGGAGCGTTCAATTAAATTAATTTGAGCTTCCGTGGCTCCGGCATCTCTGTACATGCAGAAAATGCCCTCAACATCTGTAAGCCATACTAATAGTTCTGTTGGCTTACCATCAAAATTTTGTAAATCACGAATAAAATCTGGTAGTTTTCCTAATTCAATGAATTGTTGCATGGTCAACGGTGCAACCACAGGAATTGGTGCTGGGTTTTCCATTATTTTGTGGAAATAGAAATTTAATCTAGACTTTTTTTACTAATTTTGATGGGAATTTATTTTTAATGAAAATAGATAATTAACGCCTTTTCACTACACACCAGTCAAAATTTATTCACTGATACACTCTTAATTTTACTCACTATTACGGTGATGCCAATCGGAATTGGACTTTTTGTTGTTCGTATTAACTAATTATTTGACTACTTACATAAAGGACCGTGTCCTGGTTACGGCCAACATCGGTTGGACTTCTTATTGGCTTATCCTCTATGAGTTGGGGGATCCGCAGGCGGGTAGGTTTGGTTGTCCGTTTTGCTTCGCTACTCCGGGCCGGGCGTGCCGATCGGGATGTATCCTCGGTGTCCTGACGGTTCGCTTTCGTGATTTCGGTGACTGGCTCTTACTACCAGTTAGCAGCTGTTGCTTCCGAAGATTTTTTCACTTCATTCACTTTATCCACTGCCCTACTCACGGAGGATCTCGCCGGAGCCTCCAGTTAACAAAAAGAGTTTGTGATACTCTTTTTAAAAAATACAACTACACTACTCTACCGTTCCACATCGAATGAATATATTTCAATTAATTAGCCCTAACTACAGTTCAATACTGCTAACTCTGCAATCCTCGCGGTGGTGCCATCCATCCGGTCACACGTTGCCATCGATTGGGTCGCACGTTGTCGTCGTCTAACAAAAATGCCTAGCTTGGCGATTGCGATGTTTGCCGGTTGTCTCGAGGAACTTCGACGTCAGCACCTGAGTCGCGTGGCTTCATCGTTAACTTGCGCAATACCAGTACCGGGATAATGACGTCAACGTCCTTAAGAATAGGATGAACTCCGCAAACTGTCCGGTATTACACCCAATCCAAATCTATACGTCCCATAAATATAACAAATTGACACATGGCTAAGGATGCTAATTCAATGACCAGATACTGGAAAAAAGCAGCCAGAGGTGTTTATCAGCAGCTTGTGCAGAAATTAAATGCACGTATCAAGCCCAAAGCTCAAATTTTCATTCGAGACGAATTAAAACCGCAAAAACCCACAATGCATATTTAGTGGGTTTTAGTAAATTTTGGGTCGCTGAATCCGAAATTCACATAAAAAAATTGATTGTATCTACCTAACAGCGTGATATGGCCTTTCTTATTACACTAATCATTTGTATTTAATTAACATTATTTTTTGCTTTAACATATTTTAGAATATCAAATAGTACATTTTTTGATGCGCTTGCAAAAAAAAACATGATTTTTTATTGAAAAATATTGAAACTGCAGCTTATGTGCTTGAACGCCAATATTTTAATATCGTTTCCAGTGAACATGATATCTCGTGAACCAAATCACAGACCAATCTTTAATTTTGGAATGTTGTTCGTGATTATAATAGAAAGCTTACGAAAAAATTTCAAAATTAATTGTGAATGTTTCCCTAAAAAAATTAAGAATACAACGTGTTTTAGCCACCGTAAAAATAAAGCCTTTCGCATAAATAAAAAATATCCTCATTATGATACCAATAATTTCAAAATAGAGCAACAGTTCATGACTTCAAATTTATTTGTGAATTGGAACAACGGATATGGTATGAATCGTAACGGACTTTCTCAAAAAATCCGCATTCGAGATCATCGTTGTGGTACGAAGTAGAGTGAGCCGTACATCGAATATTCCATTCTGACATGTGTTTCAAAAAGTACCGTCCAATATATAATTCAATAACAAAATAAAATAACTGTTTTGCAATCGAACCTTTACCAAAAATCTACCTGATAATGGAGATTCAACATAACTGAATGTTTTTAAGCCGTTAGCCCCCCCCCCCCCTAATGGAAAAGCCTGCGCACGCCTATGATCATGTATGCGCGTGCGCTTTGTATTCATTTTCACTGAAGTTAGGACATACGGCATTTGGTAAATATGCGGCTGCAAATATGGGTATTTCATCAACTTTACTAAAATATGAATAACTCAAAAACGAAGCATCGTAGCTATATAATGTAAGCGAACGAAAAATTCTACACAAAGCAAGCTACAATCCTATGCAATAATCTGGGGTGCTTTTGAATGAAATATCAGAGATATTTTGGTTCGAAATGCTAGCCGCGAGTAATCATCAAAATTTTAAAATTTTAGTTATGCCAAAAATAGCTTAATTCCTTGCGCAACTTTACACGAGAGGGATTGTTGATATCTTTTACGTAAAAGTTTTAAAAATTCGAGAAAGCGCCGCTGCCGATCCTGTAACCTTTCGCCTAAAGCATAAACCAAAAATATGTGTTATTGAATCCAATCATTTATTGTTTATTACTTTAAACAACACACTTATTGGTCTGAAAACATTTTTTTATTAGCGCAACAACAAATTTTTGCTTTCAATAAAAACAGTTTCAATTTCAATGTAGATTTAAAAACTGAACTGTTCCAAATTCTAAAACAAAATAAATTATGTAGACATCCAAAGGATCAAAAGCAGAAATACAAAACTTCTGGAACATATAATTTTTAAATTTTAAAAAGCAATGATTCAAATAACAAAAAAGTATAAATTTATGAATTCTATTTAACTTGTTAATTTTCAAATCCTAACTCATTAATTAAAATCAAATTATACTGGCAGAAAAATTTATAGTATGTAAACCAAAAAATATGTGTTATTGAATTCAATCATTTATTGTTTATTACTTCAACCAGCAAACTTATTGGTCTAAAACTATTTTTTATTTTAACAATAATATTTTTTTACTTTCAATTGAACAGCCCCACAATGGTAAACACCTAAAATTGCGCAGCCAACAATTCTAAGGTTGACGTGAAAGAACTCGCCACTAGCGAATTTGCAAACGCAGCGGCTTAAGTGATGGGGATTCATCGTTGCAGCGTTGGGTGAAAGCTGCCGACACCGTGCAAATCAGCAACACATGTGACCATATTGTCACAGACGCTGAGACACAATAGTCGATAAAATAAAATCACTCAGGCAGGCAATTGGTGAGGGAACAAACAAAACTGGCTCATTCAATGAGTTTCAACGTCGCAAATGCATAGTGTGGAAGTTTACCGTGATTTAACTTTTTGTCGGTTCCGACAGCATGAAGTAACAAGTTACTTTACGCTTGTTCGGACATGCCGTAGACTCAGGTGATTCGCATTTCTAATGCCAAAAGGCCCTGACTCCTACGGTAGCAGACAAAAGGTTAAGTCGCCGGTGAGCTCTAAGCTTGCATATATGATCCTTCCACGCTTTTCTAAAGTTTCTCCTTTCAACACCTTGCTCTCCCTTGAGTACTATGGCTCTAAATATTGAAAAATATACTTCACCTTCCAGTCCCTAATTAAATGCCGAAAAAACTGTTGACAAGTTGACTCAATAGGTCGTTAACAAAAATGGTTAACAAAAAAATGGTAAAAATATCCGCGGTAAATAATTGATTTCCAATGACACCGGCTGCAGGTGTTTTTATGATTGTATAGAATTTGGCTGTGCCAATATTAATTAAAGTAATTATTTACATAGGCGTGGCGTTTTCATGATTGTGAGCGCATCGATACAAATGCATAATTATGTTCGGGAAATAGAGCGTTCAACTACTTACGAATAGCCTTAGTTAGAACAGGAGAATACGAGGTTCTAGCGAGAGCCGAAGGCTCACTAACACTAAACCAATTAGGAAGTACTCACGTTCGGGGAACCTTCGGAAATTAATAGAAGACAGCAAGAGTTACTTTAGGATAGAGGAGAACAGGAAAACATTACATAAAAATTACATACGAAGGAGAAAGATAGAAAGTCATGCGACACTAATACAAATATAATGTCAATCGCATGCTGAACAGGGATAGATAGTCAATAATTGTAATTTTTGCTGAAGTAATCAAGAAATTTACTATATAAACTTCAGAAGATTTAGAATCGAGGCTTTTTTCCTTTTTTCAATTAGCTCGATCGAGGCTGGGCCCCATGTACTATGCGTACCTCTGGCTGCCAACAACCGAGATCAATTTTAAGTTTTGAATAATTAGGCGCGAAAGAATCGCACAGTAGGGTAGTCTATACAGATCCTATAAGTAAAGTAGGGAAAATATATAGTGCTCTTGTTTTTACAATCCATTGTGGTTTTCTTTATTTACGCCGCATGTGGTGACAGCGGAAACTAAAAGCCGCAAAAGTGAAAGACTAGGAAACGCCAAAAACCTTGACCATAAGTGTAGTCACCTCGACTAGATTCGTGAAAAGCAGAAATTCGGCGATTTCTGATTGTGTTAATATTGAATGTGAAGAAAAAAAATGCTTAAATTGTCTGCGTAATTTGATGGTGAAAACTGAAGAAAAATAACAAACCACGAAAAATGCGATAGCTTAAATGTGGAAAAAGGCAAACACTCAGCATATCTGGTCGATTCAGTGCAAGTTTTTTTGTTCACAAAACTTTGACAGAGTGCGTCAACGATCTCTACAAATACATATGTGCTTGCTACGTGTTTGAAAAGTGAGTTTGCAGGACGCATTGAAGTCCAAAATCAGCAATATCTTTAGATCAGTGTATACGGATAAAAACGCAACTCTGTCGAAAAGTGTGACAATTAGTACAAAAGTGGGAATTGTAAATGGTAAAGGAAAAAACCTGTTTTAATCCACCTAGAGGTGCAATTGTGCCTTTCTCATTTCTCCAAACTATGATTTAATAGCTGGTTCGTACAATTTAACATTATGGAAATGTCTTTCATTCTTATTACACTTGGTAAGTATATATAAGAGCACCTTTTTGCATTCATCGCGGTATCGGTTTGAATCGGAGTTTTCTATGTGATCGCACTCCACAACCCGTAACTCCGGAGCCGGAAGTCGGATGGAGATGGAATTTAATATCGGTTTCCGGGGACGCAACACCTTTCATTTGAGACTAAGTTGATCAAATCGGTCTAGCCATTTTCGAGAAACCAATACAACCTTTATTCTGAATTTGGATGCTTCCGGATCCGTCGATGGTGGCCAGTATGGCCAAAGAGACTTTGAATGACTGTTGGTGGCCTAGATCTACAAATTCAACAGTTGTGTTTACATTTTGGAAAAAATTTCACCTTTTTACATTCATCGCAGAATTCGTTAGAATCGGGATTTGCTGCGTGGTCGTACGTATCACCTTGTAATTCAGGAACCAGAACTCGGATCAACACAAAATTCAACAGCAGCTGATGGACCTTTCATTTAAAATCAAGTTTGTCAAAATCGGTTCAGAAAATTCCGAGAAACCGATGTGGACAAATCAGCAAATTTTGTTTTGTAACCATACTCTTCAACTCGTAATCCGGAACAAGATGTCGGTTGAAAATGAAATTCAATAGCAACCTATGGGAATATGATACCTTTCATTTGAATCTTACTTTGTAAAAATCGGTTCAGCCATCTCCAAGTAACCGATGTGGACATTTTGTTAACAAATCCGCGCATACACACATACATACATACATACATACATACATACATACATACATACATACATACATACATACACACAGATATTTTGCGATATCGGCGAACTGAGTCGAATGTTATATGAGACTCGGCCATTCGGGCCTCGGTTAGAAAGTCGGTTTCTATATGAGAAAGGAAAAAGAATAATATTTAACTAGCTTATTCAGCATGAGTTCAATATTATCTTCATGTGATTATATTTTGAAATGTTGGTGGAATGGGTTTGAAAGTGGAGGGAATGGGGGGTTAGTAGAGTGGGAGTGGAGGATGATTCAGAAATCCTTCATCTTATTTCGGTATACGGGGTGTATGAAGGAAATGCGGGCATGAGGGTGGTCCAAGAGAAGGGGAGCGATGAAGGAGGGAGGTGTAAGGGCAAGGCGGGGGGAGGGGCGACGACGCAATGCTGAACTGCATATTTTGCCTTCCATTTGAGACTTGGTTTGAGAAAATCGGTTCCGTCATCACCGAAGAACCGATGTGACACTAATTGTGGAATATGCCCGGAATTCCGGACTTCCGGAATCGTCGATAGTGGACAATATATTTAAAGAATGTTTGATTGGCAATCAGTGATCTAGATCTGCGATTAGAAGTAATTTGGTGACCATTTCAATAGTTTTTAGCCTCTGAGGTATTACGATTGTAACTATTTATATGGGAAATTCCAGTGTATCCTTACTAACACCCCTGTAACTCCGGAAGCAAGAGTCAAAACCGAATGAAATTCAGCAGCAGTCAACAGTATTACTGTGTCCTTCATTTGAAAACAAGTTTGTAAAAATCGGTAGAGAATTCGTTGGGGAATGGGTGTGATATTAGCTTAGGAACTTGGCGAGTTCCCCGGGGGCGTCATGAACCGTCATAGGTGGCCAATGTGGTCAAAGCTGCTTTAATTGATCATTAGTGATCCAGACCCGCAAACTAGAGTAATGTTACATCAATTTTAATATATTTTACATCATTTTAACATCATGGTGGTACCAGTTTATATGGGAATTTGCTGTGTGACCGCACTCTTCAACCCGTAACTCCGGAACCGGAAGTCGGTCAACTAAAAATTCAATAGCAGCTTATGGGAGCGTTATACCTTTCAGATGAAACTAGATTTGCGAAAATCGGTTCAGCCATCTCTGAGAAAATTGTGTGAGTTTAAATGACACACACACATACACACACACACATACACACACACATACAGACATTTGCCGATCTCGACGAACTGAATCGAATGGTGTATGACACTCGGCCCTCCGGGCCTCGGTTAAAAAGTCGATTTCTACAGTGATTGCATAGCCTTTCTTTATATGAGAAAGGTAAAAAGGCCATAAAGTGAGAAGAAAGGTTACATTTTGAAAGTGCTTGAAAGTTTTTTTTAGTGAATAAATTGGCATTTTACCGACTGCTATCGTCAAAGACTTAAACACATCGAGACAAGCGTTGGTGGGTTGGAGAAAAGTGCACAGAGTGAAACGGCAAACGGAGCCATAAGCAAGCAATGCGAGCTATCGTCGGAATCAAATGACTAGTTTCAAGCTCGAGTGATAATCTTGTTCGAAAAAAAAAGTTGAAAGAAGAAAAGTAATCAATTTTTATCGAATAAAACTAATTATAAAAGTGAATAACACGAAAAAAAAATAACAGACGAAAAAGGGTGCGATAGAAAAAGTCGAGCGCTTACCTCGGCGCTTTAGAGTGTCGTTCCTCAGTTTGGTGGGGGGAGGTGATACCAACCACCAGCTAAACTATCGCTCTACATAATCTCGACAGGAACTAACAAGTAGATCAACAATGCAGCTCAGGAAAGTGAGATGAGAAATTTTCTTTTACACTACGCAGGGACAATATAAAAAGATCAACTTTATTGAGCGTTTACGCCACGATAGTAGGATCATAGGAACTACATCTGGCTATTTTCGTTTTTTTTTTTTCAAAGAAACGTTTAGTTTTGTACATTGCATTACTTCACCAAAATAAGCCACTAGTTGGTTTAGTTATGGTTTAAATAACTGTTCGCCATGAATTTTCAATGAATTCAAATGCGATAGCAACAGCGGCGCCCGCGAATGCCCGCGATTACACTATACTCATTGGAAAGCTTTTAATTTTCACGACCAAGTTTGGACAATTAATCCACCACACACGGTGAATATACTCGACAATTTATGATGACATATAGTGACGACCATACCACGACGAACGAAAAGTAAATGAAACCTTACACCGATGAAGCGAGAACGGACTAGCAGAATAAGCATTTTACTTTAGCAAGCAGCCATGTACTGAAACAGCTGGTACCGACGAAGGGACCGAGACAGTGGTTGATGACGAAATAATTAAATAGCGGGAGAAGATATATCAACAATCGTGACGCATTCGGTGGGTGCAAGAAACTGAACGCGCTGAGGCGGTACGGTTGCATTTAAAACACATTTCATCTTTTTCTTTTTTTCAAACGTTCGTTTCTCATGGAAAGTGAAAAACGAAAGAAAAAGAAAACGATTGGGTAAATAAAACAAATTAACTTAAACTGTTAATGAACAAATAATGAGGGCTGGAAGAATATTGAAAGCGTTAGTAACCATACAATTCACATCGGAAACTGTACTTATTAATACTAGCGTAGCTAACACCAAAGAGGTTGTTGAACTACTATCGCAGGAAAAAAATAATTAAAGAGCAGGGTGAAATAGTCCAGGTAAAACTACACGAAGAACTAATACTCACTCAAACCCCACATACTCCCATTACAACGAAAGCAAACCAGCTAAAATTCTACGTAAGAACCTTTCTTCCAACAATATGCGGAAATCTCATAATGAACACTAGAAACGGCGTAATGACGCACCACGAAGCAATGAAAAAACAGCTAGGAGGCCAAAGCATTCCACTTTTTCGAAGTGTGTACATAACCCGTAGAATGAGAGACCATTGACCATGATCAAAGATATCCCATTTTACGAAACTCAAATATTAAACACTATGGTAGAGGAAATTGAACACGATCGAAAAATACGTAGACAATGGTGGAAATATATCCACCACCCTATGTCTCGCGCAAGCGAGCAAGAACCAAATGAAACTAGATAGGGTGATGAGCCTGTTTGCTCCATGTTTCTATTATCACCCTACCCATTTGAAGCCGTTGGTTAGAGCAGTGTCTGCCATCTTTGTTCAACGCATTGAGTCAAGTGGTAGCGCAACAATAGGGGCACTCGATTCGAGTTTTCATTGTGCTCAAACACGAGAATTTTACTGTTTTCAACGCATTTGTGTTATTATATTGGTTCTTAACAACGAAGCAAAGCGGTTGATGTCAATTTTTACGCATTCTATTGATTGTAAGGCAAGAAATTATCGAATTAGTGAGGCACCTTGCTTAGTATAGTGAAAATAGGCTCATCACCCTACCGATGACAAATAATTAAACCGTTTTGCACAAACCTGCGCGCTGAGTCGCGCGGGTGAACATAGCATGGAAACTAATGGTAGTCAAAAAAACATAGTCAGCATTTTTTCGAATCAGCTGTGCTCATACAGGAGTTGAAACTCAGGTTAATGATGATTACGAAATAGTAAACACCAAACCCATCAATTGGAGCAACAGCTATGACGTATTTTTAGCTAGCCTTGACCATGGTTAAGTTTTGCGACTTCAACAAGTTGAACGCATCAGGATGGCTTAATTATGATTACCTAGAAATGATTAAATAACATAAACTCTAAATTTCAATACTATAAATTATTGAAAGTAATCCAACAAGAAAACGATCAAAAATTTCACGGGGTAAAAATTATATAAACTATAATTCGTTTCTCGATGTGCTGAGCACAATTAAACGAGATAAAGATACAATTACAATACCAATTATCAATTACTTGCCTCGAAGGCGGGAGGCACAAACGAATAGCATCAAGATTATTTGAATAAGCTGCATGACTGAATTTTATTCAAACATAGTAAAGAGAAAAATGACAAAATATTTGTATATGGATTTGTTTGAAAACACCGGAGAAGAAATTTAAAATATAATTGAATAGACTATAATGCGTTGGAAATATATCGCTGTGAGCAAGATTAGGGTGGTTCGTTTTTTATTGATTGTTAGAAGTCAATAAAGTGTTGATACCACTATAATTTATTAATTAGGGGCAATTAAAATTAATAATAAAAGAATACACTATCATTGAAAAATGGATAAATTTATAATATTGAAAAATTTATTATGGCAGCAGAGTGTGCTGTGGAACGAAAATATTTCAATAAATATAAAAATATAATAATAAAAGGATTTAATCCAGTTAATATTCCAATTATACTTAGTAATAGCTAGCAACCATATTAAATATTCATTCTATTTTGAAAAGATGGATTACAAGTTTCCAAAGACGGAAGCAATTCAATGTATTCCAGAGTTTGATGGGTCTACCGATGAGCTAGATGCATTCATCTATCATATAGAACATTTTAACAAACAAATACCTGAGGGTGTGTCACGAAATGAATTGTTATATGTGGTACTCTTAAAATTAAAACAGAAAGCAGCGGCGCAATTATTAAGCATAAATGCTGATACTTGGCCGGAATTAAAAGTAAAAATTTAATACGTAAATTTAGTAAATGGGAGCCTATAGAAGAAGTTATTTTAAAGATTGAGACCCTTCGACAAAACCCGGAGGAATCATTTAACAGTTATGTGCCCAACAAAAAAACAGGCTTTAACAGGCCAACGTGGGTACCCGGGTACCCACAATTTGAAATGCTCATAACTATGGCTTTCTTTAACCGATTTGGACACTTTTAGATGTTTTGGATTCAGAAACTCGTGCACTTTTTGATTCTGTTAATTTCTGCACTTTTAAATTCTGTTGAACCGGATGAATGGATCTGGTGCTTGGTAATCCGGATTTTCCGGAGTAGTGTTCCAGTACTAGGGTATGGTTTGTAAATTTTAATAATGTCCTAGCAATATGAGTATCAAAACTCTTCAAATTGTCTCGGAAGTCTGTTATTTATTGTGACGGGACCCTATGGCAATTTAAAAAATGAAATTGGAATGGAATGGCCACTCACGGCCCCACGGGAACCTGCTCCGGAATGTCCGTTCCGGAGTCAAAGCACCAAATGGTTCCAAAACCACGATATACCGCCTACTGATGCAATTCCAAGAATTTTGATACCCATATTGCTAGTATTCCAATGAAGTTCACAAATAGTATCCCAGTACTGGAACCTGCTTCCGGAAATCCGGATTCCAGGGAACCGAATGATGTAACCCGATTCATTTTTACCAAGTCTAAAAGTGGATGAGTTCCCGAATCCAAAACACCAAAAAGTATCAAAATCGGTTGGAAATTACCGTAGTTATTAGTATTTCACTTTTGTGGGTACCCGGGTACCCACGTCGGCCTGTTACGTAGTAAAAAAATTCAGGAGCCCCTCCTCACTCCCCCCCTTACTATATGAATAATATTATTAACCCAAAAGCTTGACTTAGTGAAGTTCTAAGATGTCGCAAAGTTTCGAGTTCCAGCTATGGATAAAACATGGAAATTTCATTAATTGAAACCTAAAAAGGTACCCGGGTACCGCGTCGGATACACAACGGTTAAAGAATACAAAACTCGAGTGATTAGAATACAGGAGCAACTTGATTTTTACAATGAAGGGGCTAGAATCAGGGACGGGCAAATACTTATTAGTCTTAGATTGCATTTTATAGCAGGATTGCGAAATGGAGACTTAAAATTATTGGCGCGTGGACACCAGAATGTGCCACTAACACAATTGCTCGACTACTTAGAGAAAGTAGATTTCGAAAGCCAGTATTGATACGCGACAAAAGGAACCAAACAGGAATATAGGAAACACAGGCCAATATGAATACACAGAGGAAGGTAGGCACTATGAGCTACCTGAGAAAAATTATTGACCAGAAAGAGGTGAAAATGATTTCGAGCATGCACCGCGAGAATATGCGGGAACTTACTGGGAAGATTATAATGGTAATATAAATACAAAGGTACAACGTAGAAATTATCAACAAAACAAGATAATTCGAGAACTAGATTGCTACCCTAATGTGGGTCACTACGGAAATAATAATATACAAGTAGGCGTAAATTGCGGTACATACAGTAAAACAAGCACAAATAAGAATTTAAGAAATTTTAACACAACTAGACAACGACTGAGTACTAAGTCGCTCAATATACGATATAATGTAATGTTTCAAAGATTTTCTTCCATTTAATTCCACTATGTTTTTATAGTTAGATGCACTTGCACTTCACTATTTAACAGATACCGGTATTTCGATTATTACTTGTAATCTTCTTCAGTGTTTGTATCAGTCTATAGACAAACACTGAAGAAGATTACAAGTAGTAATCGAAATACCGGTATCTGTTAAATAGTGAAGTGCAAGTGCATCTAACTATAAAAACATAGTGGAATTAAATGGAAGAAAATCTTTGAAACATTACGTACATTCCACTAAGACCTCCGTTCGCGTATATATTGACGATATAATGGCCACGGACGGCCCACCACATTGCAAGAAAACACGAGTAATCAATTCCAAGGAACCATGCCTACATATGAGAGACTGGACATAGAATGTACCAGAAATCATCAATTACTAGTAAATATCGCCTCAATAGAAAGGCCTGACATTAGGATTAAATATATGCTTGATACAGGAGCGTTTCTTAATGTAATAAGATGGGATACGGTCGCGAAAATTGAAGCCAGATTTATTAACTATCGGGATAAGTTATACATTACAGGTTTTAATCTGACACAATCAGAAACTATTGGGTCAGTAGAAACCACATTAATAATTGGGAACTCGAAGTATCCAATAAAATTTTATATTGTAAAGGATTTATGAGTCCCGGGAATTATAGGAGCGAAATTTCTTAAGGAATTTTTATATCTCAGCAATTGAACTACATCGCCCTCCGTAAATGGAATAGGTGCGACAATGAGCCAAATGGAGATAAAATACAAAGTCCTGATACTTTTGCGTCAAGAGAGGAAAATATTCCCAACTACGTGGATGACACGAATTCAACTAAAAACATTGAAGAAGTACGTAGCAAGACCCACGGAAGAAGGGATGGGATGAATAATAGATAAAATAGCAAGGGATGATGAAATGCCCTCAAACATGTCGCGAAAATGCGAAATTTTGGCCGAGAAGGCATGCCAGACAGAGGCAATTACAAAATACACTGATGATAAGACACAGTATGATAAAGAAGAAATGAATCATATAACAGATATGACCAAACTAATAGGAAACAGAAATAACAATAACACGTCAAAGAAAAGTTTTATTGAATCAGACACATCTCACAGAAGAAAGTGCATGACTAGCATGATCCCGGAATGTGGATCAGAATATAGGATAGATTTTAATGATTATGGTACAAACAAGAAAGATTACTATAAAAAGAATTACACGAATGAGTTCAACGGAAAAAATTACATGGATTCCTACTATGAAGAACAAGTTTTAGAAAACTTGGATGACAACCAGGACTATAGTCTGGTTGACAATAAAAAGTACGATCAGTTACGTGGTAATGAACGAACTGAAAAATTATTAGAGAACCTTAATTTGGATCATTTGAAAAGAAACAATTTCCAAGCCATGGAATCAATTATGGCGGAATATAGTGATGTGTTTTACCAAAAAGGAGACCATCTAACAACTACAGACGCGGCGATTCATGAAATAGAGACGATGTCGAACGTACCAATAAATAAAAGACAATATAGATTTCCCGAAGCAATAAAAAAGCATATAAATGCAGAAATCGAGGAAATGTTGAAGCAAGGCATTATTAAGCCCAGTAAAAGTCCATGGAATGCACCGGTTTTGTGCGTACCCAAAAAGGACGATGAAAACGGAAATAAAAAGTATAGAATCGTGGTTGACTTTAGAGCGCTGAATTTAATAACAAAACCGATCGACGAGATACCTGATAATCTCGGAGGAGCTAAATATTTTTCAACATTGGACCTGAAATCAGGTTTTTATCAAGTCCCAATTAACCCAAAAGATGCGGCTAAAACAGCCTTTTCAACCCCTAAAGGGCATTTTGAATTTACAAGAATGCCTATGGGTCTTAGAAATAGTCCATCAACATTTCAAAAGTTGATGAACACAATATTGTATGAAATGGAAGGTGTGAAAGCTATCGTTTACCTAGACGATATTATCATTTACGGTTCAACTATTGAGGAACACAATGAAAACCTCATAAAAGTTTTGAAGGCTATGCGCCGACACAATTTGAAAATTGAGGCAGGAAAATGCCAAATTTTAAGGACCGAAATTAAATATCTCGGACATGCAATTAATGCTGAAGGCATTCGGCCAATGGAGGATAATATAAAGGCCATCAAAGAAATGACTGTGCCAAAAACAGTTAAAGGAGTCCGTTAAGGAGGAACGGTAAATTTTTATGGTAAATTCATACCACAAATAGCAGAGAAACGTAAACCATTGAACGATCTGCTAAAGAAAAATGTAAAATTTATTTGGACTAATGAATGTCAGAAAGCATTCGAAGAATTGAAAGATTTTTTAACTTCAAATACTCTGTTGGTAAGACCAAACTACAAAGATACGTTTGTGATCACAACAGATGCAAGCGAGTATGCCATTGGTGCAGTACTCTCTAATGAAAAGTCCACCGATAGACCCATAGCCTATGCGAGCAGAGGTCTAGTAGGTGCAGAAAGAAGATACCATACGATAGAGAAAGAATTACTCGCAACTGTATGGTCAGTGAACAGATTCAAACATTTTATTTATAATCAAAAATTTATCGTCTACACAGATCATAGACCTTTAATCTCTATTTAGAGATTGAAGGAAACATCACCCACCCTGACACGACTTCGTTTAAAGCTCCAAGGGTTGGAATTGGACATACCCTACAAACAAGGAAAAGATAATGTTGTAGCAGATTTTCTATCAAGACTTAATCCTGATGCTGAGATAGATGAAAAATCTCACACGGTCGCTGTAGTCACACGGCAACAGAAACTACAACAACAGCAAGAAGAAGACGAAAAACTTGCCAAGCAAACCGAAACAAAGACCACGAAACAGATTACAGACCCATCCGGAAGATTTGGGCTATTCAAGGGCACACAGCAATCCGAATGGAACCCTCACATGGACGGGCTAGAAAATATCGATTTTGAATGGGACGAAAAAGATGATCTAGAAGTAACAATCACACATGAAGATTTTGAAAATGATCTAGAACAGGAACGTATAGATTTTAAACTATTAAAGTTTTCAAAAAGCAAGATCGACGAGAGCGAAACAGACGCCACATTCGTTATCGTTAATAGTAGGTCAGCCTATAAAGAGCTGAACAAATTGGTCGACCTCCCTCATGGGTTGAAAGATTTTTTAAATGGCAGAATATTTACCATCCCAAACAGAAAAATATGGGGTATGATTCTAAATGGGTCAAGCCGATCAAGAGCTGACACGAAAGTATTTTTCCAAGGATTAGTTGACGCGCTCGGGAACTGTCCCGAACACATGAAAGAAGATAAGAATATTCATATTATCTCCTTTAGAAACATACAAACGCCACCAGAAACTAACATTTTACGATTTATAGCAGGTAAATTTAATAAAGTATTCACCCTCTTTGCGCCAGAAAAAGACCGAATGCATGTACCAGTAGGAGAAAGAGAAACCGTTCTTAAAGAGTTTCATGATTCTCCGCTGGGCGGACATGTCGGCAGTAAAAGAATGTTGAAACACATAAGCCCACTGTTCGAGTGGAAAAATATGCGACGAGATGTAGAGAACTACGTCAAACAATGTGATTCGTGCCAAAAGAACAAAATTGGACGATCCAACAAAATTCCAATGAAAATAACAACCACATCGTCCGAACCATTTGAAAAGTTATATATGGACATTGTGGTATTACCAGAATCCGATTGGGGTAACAAATACGGTCTAGTTATGCAAGACGACCTAACAAGATACTTGATTGTAGCACCGATGGAGAATCAAGAAAGCGCAACGGTCGCGCAAACATTTGTTGAGAATTATATCTGTAAATTTGGAGCTCCCTTGGAGTTGGTAACAGATAATGGAGCAAATTTTGTAAGCTCCCTAATGAAAAACGTCTGTAAAATTCTAAAAATTAAGAAAATCACTACGAGTACCTATCATCCACAAGCGAATTTAGTGGAGAGGTCGAACAGGGAACTTAAAATGTACTTGAGACAATATGTTGGAAATGCCCCGAAAACTTGGGACCAACATTTGCCTTTCTTTACATTCGAATACAACACCACGTCAAACTCATCGACGGGCTATACACCATTTGAATTAGTATATGGTAAAAACGCCAACATTCCTAATTCAATTTACAAATGGAACAATGATGGGCTATATCACGAGGACTACGTCAACGAAATACGGTCCACGTTCAAACACCTGCACAAGAAAGCACGAGAAAACCTAATATTGTCAAAAGAAAAGAGGAAGGACCTATACGATAAAAACGCCAACGAGTGGCAGCCTATGTGGGGCGATATGGTACTGGTAAAATCCATCCCCACGGGTACAGGGCAAAAACTGCAAGCTCTGCGGAGAGGCCCATATGAGGTCGTAGAACTCCCGAGTGAGTGCACTACCGTGATTAAAAACGGAAACAGATTAGAGAAGGTTCATAATAACCGACTCAAAAAGTATATGGATTAAACAACAGAAGCGAAAAATGAACATAGCTGTAGATACTAGTGTACATGTTTAAAATCAGTAAATAGCTATTACTCCTCGTTTAAGGCTAGCCATTAAAATCAAACTGTCCTAAATAATAAAATAGTAAATAAAAACTTTATTGCATTAAATCAATCAATTATTAAAAACATTTCATATAAGAAAGACGAGGGATAAATAAAACAAGAATGTGATACGAAATAAATTGAAAAGAATAAGAAAATTTTTTTAAGCAAGAGACACAATGCAAATTAAATGAACATGATAATCGTTGTCATTTATTAACATGGATATAAGCAAATTACAATATGAGGAAAAGCGAAAGTGAAAGGAAAATAAAGAGTAAATAATCAACAGCGAGAACATAAAATTTCTGAAATATGGGATTTTTTTTTGTGAAAAAAATTAGATAAAGGTAAAGGTATACAAATATGATAAAAAGGAACAAAATTACCACGAAATGGGTAATCGTTTGTTTGATATAAGATGAAGAAAAGCTTTTGAAATGCGAATACAAAAGAGGAGTATAATTGACGAAAATATTTATTTGCAACTAATAAAGTTATATTTACAGAGTCAAAGAGCCAGAAGCAAAAGTATGGAAGAAACAAAGAACATACTACAATACAAGAAGAAAAAGATAACGACAGAATTTATTGAAAACTCATAGTTTATAAAGACACTACGGCGCAATATAAATGAGAGGTTAAAAGTATTGGAATGAAAAAGTATATCAGAAAAGCTGCAATAAAAGGAAGCGGGAAACGCCTGCGAGTAACGCAGAATTACAATGCATGATTTACAAATAATAAAAGATGGAGACTCACTCTGGAAATCATGAAGCAGAACCTAGACACAAAGAAAACATGGACAACAATATACGAAAAGAATGAACAATTTTTAATTGGAATTATTTTTTGTCACCCTACGCTGGACAGCGGATAAAACATATGCAATATTGATTAAGAATCATTTATATCACTTGATACAAGTATGAAAGCTAATACACATATGAGTGGACAAGGGAACCGGAACCCGGAATGAGTATGAATGTCTTTATTTTATGAACGTGATGACAAATTCTATTTACATGACGACTAAGAATCGCAGTCGAATTAAAATACATACGAAAAGGAAAACGTAAAACATGAACGCAGCGACAGAAGGACACAACACGAAGAAACACAAATATAAAATGACCTACAGAGAATATAATACACTGAAGAGAAAAGAAAAGTTAAACAAGAGGAACGTTTAATTAAAGCGGTAAAAGTGATGAAAACCAATGCAATCATGAAAAAAGCAAAGAAAGTATTCAAGGGGGGCTAAAGAAAACAAAATAGAAGGGTTAATAACAGGAAGCTTACATACTTCCGGAGAATAATATTTTACGGTATCTTTATAGGATCACCATGGGTTGCCAAATTGACAAGAATACGAATTTAGAGGGAAAAGATGAAATGAAGAAAAGCGTCTGAGGGGAATAATTAAAGGAGTAATGACATAGAGGATACAGATGGAAAAACAATAGTTGAAGGAATGTTTCAACAAACACGTAAAATACATAAATAATACTGGATACGAATCAATCAGAAACCCATGCCCAACAACAGGGAACTTCATAGGATGAAATTAAATAATATAACAAATACACCTAACAAACAACATATCGGGAAACGGGAAACAAGAGAAAAATAAATAAAGTGGAGAATTATGAATAAATAAATAAAACAAAATAATAAAGGAAGAATCTAAGTTTAATTTCAGTAAAACCAGGTCCCACCTGCAACCACCTTACTGGAAATGGGGGAGGAGGCCACACCAATCCGAATAAAGAATACCAAAATCTCGCCGAAAGAAGGAACCATCGGTAGCATAGGTAACACTCAATCACATTTACAGCGCACTAACAAACTAAGCTAATCACAACAATTCAAAGCATATTACTAACAAACTACTTTTTCTTCATATATAAAAAAACAGCATATTACTAATAAACGGTTATTCCTCCATATGAAAAAACATAACATAACTAACATTACTAACCATTTGTTCGGAAAAACATAGATCAGATAGAATACCCGAACGTGAAGATAGATTAGATTGAATGCTCAAACGACAATATATGATTTGATAAGCGATGAAAATTACATAATAACATTAATAAGCGGATAAAAAAAATTACACAATTTAATATCAATTTATTATCCACAAAGAATTTTTTTTGAAAGCAACAAACAAACAAGTGAAATCTGAAGATCAGGGACAAAAGAAATTTTTCACCCCCCGGAAGCCAGCATCACCACATACTTTTGGTCTGAAAATTTATGATGACAAAGGACGAATCAGGCGGAAGACAGAGGGTTGAAGGTGTTGGGTTGTGACGGCAAGGGCGGAGCAATAGTGAAGGATGAGAACTGGACCAACGAACGAAAAGGGCAAGACCGGAGCGAGCAAATAAATCGAAGGTAGAGAATGGTCGCAAGACAAGCTGCAATATGAAGCAAGTAAAAGAAAAACCATAGCAAAGAATCGGAGTCGCAACCACTGAAAAAAAAATCGACTCAAGCTGGACATACTGCCAGTCATTATGCAGTGTTCAGTAAAGCGCAGTCAGAACCGTCAAGCTCTGGCTGGAGCTAAACACCAACAAAATATATAAACAATGAACTAAAGAAAGGCATCAACACCACATCATGCAGGAAGCATTTTTACAAACTAGATGGCAGGAATAAAGTAGCCATCAGGAAATCAGCAAGGCAGATTAAAAGTCAGTAGGAAGAATCCAGTAGGAAAGGTCGTAACACTAGCAAGTCAGCTACAGATTACGCATTGCAAAGACGACTGAGATAAGTTACACATCGCATTTCGTCTGCAACATTTTACAATTCACGAGGCAGGATAAGTCAAATATCCTATCCTCGGCAACCACAAGAACGACAACAACAAACGGAGAAGGAGAGGAAGGAAACGAAGTAACGAAATCACATAATCCACTCGAAGAGGACGCAAACCAAGCCCCAGATGCAGCATAGGTGAAGGAAGCTGAGGCAAACGAACGGAAAACTAACCCCGGACTCACGAGATGGCAGCCGAAACACCCACACTCGATATCCAAAGTCGACCAATTGATAAGTCCCAAGATACACGGAACATATGTACAGGCAGTACTATATGAACGAACAACCCAGAAGACGACATCGCAAGGCAGACTTCAAGCAACAGCAACTACAACGGCTTCTGGGAGGGCAGCATGATAACATATTTAGGAGAACAGTAAAGAAATTAATATAAAACCAACACGTAGCATTGATAATGATCTCTTCAAGATAATTATCAACTCATTAACAAAGGGGAGATGAACAGCGCCACAATGGTAAACACCTAAAATTGCGCAGCCAACAATTCTAAGGTTGACGTGAAAGAACTCGCCACTAGCGAATTTGCAAACGCAGCGGCTTAAGTCGCGGTGCACATAGCATAACAAACGTGAGTCATTGTGTTGCTCGAAGAATTAATGATTGTTTATAGGTATCCGCGGTAAATAATTGATTTCCAATGACACCGGCTGCAGGTGTTTTTATGATTGTATAGAATTTGGCTGTGCCAATATTAATTAAAGTAATTATTTACATAGAGCGTTCAACTACTTACGAATAGCCTTAGTTAGAACAGGAGAACACGAGGTTCTAGCGAGAGCCGAAGGCTCACTAACACTAAACCAATTAGGAAGTACTCACGTTCGGGGAACCTTCGGAAATTAATAGAAGACTTTAGGATAGAGGAGAATAGGAATACATTAACATAAAAATTACATACGAAGGAGAAAGATAGAAAGCCATTCGACACTAATACAAATATAATGTCAATCGCATGCTGAACAGGGATAGATAGTTAATAATTGTAATTTTTGCTGAAGTAATCAAGAAATTTACTATATAAACTTCAGAAGATTTAGAATCGAGGCTTTTTTTCCTTTTTTCAATTAGCTCGATCGAGGCTGGGCCCCATGTACTATGCGTACCTCTGGCTGCCAACAACCGAGATCAATTTTAAGTTTTGAATAATTAGGCGCGAAAGAATCGCACAGTAGGGTAGTCTATACAGATCCTGTAAGAAAAGTAGGGAAAATATATGCTGCTCTTGTTTTTACAATCCATTGTGGTTTTCTTTATTTACGCCGCACAATAAATCCATTTTTAATTTCAATATTTTTTTTCAATTTCAATAAAATAATTACTTTTAAATAATATTTTTTATAGAAAAAATAGATAAATTTTATTGAACTCAAATAAATAAATTTTTGGACACTCTACCAATAATTTTATTTTTTGAACTGAATCCATATTTTTATTGAACCTACAATTTTTTTCTACTCATAGAAAAATTAAAAAAAATGAAAATTCAGTTATTCAAAAAATTGAAATTCGGAAAAAATAATCCAATGATTCAAAACTTCTATGAATAACATATTCTGGAACTTCAACATACTAAAATTCAAAAAATTGAACAAACAAATACAAATACAATCCACCTAACAGTGTAATCTGACATTTCTTATAAATCTTAGAACTCCCGCTTCGGATATTATATCGATCAAGATAGTATGGGACAACACTAGAGACAACATCATTGCGAGATATTTTGAAAGTCAAATCAAATCCAAGATAAAGCGACATAAACGCCTTTAAAAGTAGGCGGACAATCGACTTATTACTAATGCTTTGTGCACCAAATATCTAAGATTTTCAATCAATGAATGGAAAAGCTAAATTTCCCGGATGGAGATACAAATTTTGTGCTGGACAAATACGAAAATACAAGAACTTAAAATTAAAAACAAAACGCACAAAAATATAAAAATACAAAATTACATGAATTCATAAATACAAAAATATAAAAATACAATAACACAGGAATTCAAAATACAAAAAAAAAAACAATTATACAAGAGCACAAAAATACCAAAATTCAAGAATGCAAAATTCAAAAATACAAAGAAAAAAATACAAGGAAGCAAAAAGATAAAACATCCAAAAATATCCACAATGATAAAATATAAACATTCAATAATACAAGAACCCAAAATTCAAACATACAACAATATGAAAATGCAAAAATTACAAATATACAAAAAAACATGATTACAAAAATACCAAAAATGCAAAAATAAATAACATAAAAATACAAAATTAAAGGACTACAATACAAAAATACAAAAATGTATAAATATGACAATTCAAACATACAAAAATGCAAACATAGAAAAACACAAAAATACAAAATACCAAACTAAGAAAAATAAATAAGCTTAGGTAGGGTAACAGGGGTATTTTGGAAGTCACGGGAGAAGCATCTGAAAAAATACGGTTTGAATACGTTATCTGCATCATTTAATTGACTAATATGTACGGCCTTATCTTTTTTGGATATGTAGTGTTTTAAATAGTCAAATAAACGTAAATGCTCGGGAAAACGGAAAATCGTGAGGGCGCCTTTTTTATTTTGGACCAATCAACTTTATTTTGGACCATCGTTTTTCCTTTGAGACATTGCTGCAAACATGTTTTGGACCGATCTCAAAACATATTTTGGACCATCTAAATGTTTACATATCTTAACTTTGTATAATGAATTTGTAATGATTGACTAGGAAGTGTTTTTTCTGGGAACAAAAAGTGATTTAATGCAGAGTAGATATGCAAAGACGCGCCAGAGTTAATTAGGAGCATTGCGATAATATGTTTTCTTTTGGACTTAACTAACAGATTTTAATACATCTGATCTTTTTTTTCAACCTGAAAACTATTTCTTATGTATATTATAAGTATAATGAAGTTATTTGCATGTTTGAAATGTATACACTCTAGAAATAATAACACTAAGAAGTTGGTTACAACCATGCCACCTCCTAGTGATTTTGGACCCGTTCAGCTAAACGTGACAAATACAAGCAACAAAAAACAAAAATACAGAAGTACAAAAACAAAAATACAAAAACACAAGCAACAAAAATGCAAAAATATAAAAATACAGATTTACTGAAACCAAAAACTTAAAGCTATAAAAATTCGAAAATACACAATATAGAAACACAAAAATACAAAAAGACAACCAAAAGGAAACGGACAATTTTAAAATATTAAAATATAGATTGTTTTCAAATATTTAAATATTATACTTTTAAAAATTAATATATTTTGAAATAAAAAAAAATTGCGATTGTAAATTTCAAAACTAGTTAAATTTTAAATTCTCTGAATTTTTGTATCAGTAAATTTTGAAATTTTGAAATGTCAAAATCTTTAAATTTTTAAAATCTCGCAATTTTTAAATCTGCAAATTAAATTAAGTTTTGAATTTTTAGACTGTTGAACTCTCAAATTCTGTAATTTTAAAATCTTCGAATTCTTCCTTTTTTAAATGTTTAAATTCCAAAATCTTCAAATTTTAAAATTTTTGAATCTTAAAATGCTCAAATTTTAAAATCTCTGAATTTAATAAATTTTTGGATTTTCGAATTTTTTAATACCAGGATTTTTAAATTCTTAACAATTTAAATTTTTGAATTTAAAATTGTTAAATTTTCAAATTTTTGAGTTTTAAAATTTCAAACTTTTGAATCTTTAATTTTTTTCAAATTTTTGAATCTTTGGATTTTTAACCCTCTAGTTCCCAACACCGCCGCTAGGCGGTCTCTATAAAAATCTAAATAAAACTACAAAAACATGATTGTATGTTGTCATCCGCACTAGCATTTCTTCCCAACGCTCACATCTTTCATACACACACATTATTTGAATATTCGTAGCTTTCTGTCAGAGGCAATTGAAACTCAAAGTTGAAAACTCGAGGAAAACGTGGAAAAAAATTATTGTGTGTTTAGTGGTAATCTTCTTTAAATTTTTTAACTATTTCTGAAAATTTCAAAAACCAAAAAAATATTTTTGAGTAGCCTGTTACTAGCATTTCACTGTAGATGTGAATTGGTTTAGTGGAATAATTCGGAAGTTTAGGTTTTTTGGTAAAATACTTTGCCCGCCTAGAGGCGATGTTGGGCACCCGAGCGAAATTTTTTTTTCAGTCTTTAGTGATTGCTTATCGTACCGAAACTAGCATTATGTGCAATTTTAGCTGAAAAGAAGTATGTTTTAAAAACTTTGGGTGAATGTTGCTGTTAGAATATGGATATTCTTATCATTTAATAATATTTAGGGGAGTCTGGGGCTAGCTGACGGAATATTTTTTCTCCTTTTGTATTAGACATATGGTGCTGTCTCTAGTTCTGCACTTCGAGTACTGTTTAATCCATTCTCCAATGTGTTTATGTTTCATTAAATTCTGTTTCGTACACGTTGTAAGTGATATTGAGTTTTCGAGCGTATTAGAGTGAAGAGCCTACTTTAGTCGTATTAGGAAGAGTTTCTCCATGTTATTAATTACTCGGAATAAAATTGATGCAATGCGTATGAATTGGCACCAATATCTTTACTTTCTTCTTATGAACCATTATGATATCAAAAATCGCCATGTGAACCAATACGTTGAACAAAGATGGCTAACGCCGCTCTAACCAACGGTTTTACATGGTTAGGTCCAACAGAAGCTCATTACCTTAGGTAAAGTTTTTAAATTTCAGCATTTTTGTTATTTAGGGCGAGTTCAAAGCTATTCCACGAATGACTAGATTTTTCGATAGCGCGTGAAAACAACTTTCCTTGACCGTATATGTAATATACGTAACCACAAGTAAAATTTGTTTTTTGTTGTTTGTTTACTTCGGAATTTCACCTGAAAAATTTCGAAAATTTAGCTTTTGAATACAAATTACACGCCGAAATTGAAATGCAGGAGCATTGAGGCTGAAAAATAATAACAAGTATCGATTGATTTGCAGTTCTATTCAAAAAGCATCTCACGCGATTCATACTTTATCATCAAAAAGGCCAGGTGGCATCATAGTGCGTATAGTCGTAAATTGTCGAGATTCCCGAGTCACATATTTAAAATTCTGTAATGCAACTGACAGTCCGCTCTTTTATGCAACGCATTCACTATTACACGATCTTCTTAAATTAAAAACATGAACATGATAAGTGTAACCATCGCCAGCAGACCCTTGACTCCCCTACGATAAATTAGAAGTCAATAATTAAACAACCAAAGCACTAGCACTTACAGTTTAGGTATTTTGCGTTCTAATGGAGTCCAAAATATGTATAAGCAACCATCTGTATTCGCTTATGTTGAAGTAACCAGGAAAAACAAGTTTTTGTTTTTATTCGCCCAGGTGCCCAATACCGCCTCTAGGCGGCCTACTTATTTTAAGGCTTTAATGAAAAATCCATTACTTTCAAGAATTTTTGACATTATTTTCGTTTTTCTCATCACGAAGCCCACCTCCAAAAGTTTTTTCAATCCAAAAAAAAATTTGGGCACTAGAGGGTTAAATTATCGAATCTTTAAATTTTTAAATCATTCAATTCTTATTTTTTTATGTTTAATTTTTCTAATGCTTCAAAATTTTAAATTTCTAACTATCAAATTTTAAAATTTCAAAATTTTTGAATTTTAAATTTATTAACCCTCAAAAAGGCACGTGGGTCTCAGAGGCACGGCACGTTACATTTTTTTAGTTACAAAAAAATGTGTATGCAGTATAAGCTTGGGCATGGAAATTTCCATAAGTAGCTTTGAAATCTATAACTAAAATAAAGAATTGTGAAATTTTCATCTATGGAGTGATGCGCAGCAATGTTTGAATTTTTTATATGCACAAAAAGGCAAGCCGGGTCTGGCAGGCCCAGTGTGCATGCAATATTTACTACGAATACCGTGGGTTTTATACATTAAAAAAAAAAAACATTTTGATGAGTTCATCTCCATATTAGCAGATATTTTTCTCAATTGATTTTATCTTTTAACCTTTTTTAATTGATTTTATCTTTTAACCTTTTTTTATAAGAAAAAATAGCATACGATAATCACGTGTGTCATATTTTCTTGGGTAAATACTTTCATTTCACCCACTTTGGTCTACTTGACAATTATTTGGTTCCAACATAGCCTAACTTTGTCGTTATTATCTATTTTTGATGTCTATTCTTGGTGTTATAGTTGTCGTAATTATTCAAATTGTAGGATCTAGAAGCAGCAAAAAATTGCAATGGCTACAAGACGATCTGCCCAAGTTTTCAATCGCCTCAAAGAATCTGATATAATGGAAGAAATTCGAGCAAATTCAACAGCAGATGATGCCGAAGCTGATTTGCAAAACGAGGAAGAAGATGCGAATGATATTGCTTCCGACGATGAGTCTGATGCAGATTGAGAAGAAGAATTTGAATATGTACTCTGATTATGCACCGAATACTTTTGGAAAAAAATCACCTTTTTATATTCATCGCCTTATAAAATCGGGAATTGCTGCATGTTCGTGCTCATCATCCTGTAATTCTGGAACCGGAAGTCGGATCAATTAAAAATTCAACAGCAGCCAACGGGAACGCTGTACCATTCATTTGAAACCGCTGAGCAATGACATTATCTTAGGAACTTGGTAAGTTTGCCGGGGACATCAGGAACCGTCATACCTGGCCAGTGTGCTCGAAGTGCCTTCGATGGGTCATTAATGATCTAGACATGCAAAGCCAAGTAATGTTGCACACATTTTAATATATATTGCAATATTTGGACATCATGGTGGTACCAGTTTTCTATGGGAATTTGCTATGTGATCGTACTCTTCAACCCGTAACTCAAGAACCGAAAGTCGGATCAATAAAAAAATCAATATTGGAAAATTGTAGCTTTCATTTGAGACTAAATTTGTGTAAATCGGTCAGCTATCTCCGAGAAAAATCGATGAGATTGTTTGCCACATACATACATCCATACATACATACACACATACAGACATTTTATGATCTCGACGAACTGAGTCGGATGGTATAAGAGATTTGGCCCTACGGGTCTCGGTTGAAAAGTCGAAATTCCGACCGATTGGACAACATTTCTATATGAGAAAGGCCAAATGAGCCTGAATTTAAACGGGCCTGAGAGACCCGGCTTGCCCTTTAAGGGGAAACTTAATGAAACTGCGCGCGAGGCTTTGCCGATTTTTTAAAAATCGCCGGTAAAAAAATCGGAAAAAAGAAAACATACAAAACTCAAGCATCGTCTAAGCTACATTTTAGTATTTAGTATTTAAGTTGCGAAATTTGGTGTTTTGTTTGAATGGTGTACCGGCAAAGCTTTGATTTTCAAATTTCTCTTATATTTCCTATGCAAGTACTACTTTTTATTTACAGACATTTGTTGAGAATTTTATAAAGAATATTTCCACCGCTTACATCACATAGAATCGAAGCACCGTTTCGGAGATATGTGCATTTTGCCGTACATCAAATCATATTTAGAAAAATCATACTTGCGCCGCTGCGGATTAAAAATTTTACACTGTTGCCGTCATTTTACCCATGCTTGGTTGGTGTGCAAACGAAATGAAATCCCACGTGCTCCTGTTGATTTTTAAATTGTTCGAAGTCATTTCCCGCTAATCAGACCAGTTGACATTAATCATGTTATACATATGTATTTTGAATAATTTGATTTTTTTACAGAAAATAATACAAATTTATGCAAGTTTTATTTTATCCTCGCGGAAGTCGCATTAGTGGTACACTAAACGAGCGGCCGCCGTTGCTCAAAGATGATTTCGCTAGAGTTTCTCAACGTGGTGCACTCGGGGCTCGGGGCACTAGCATGACTGGCGCCGGAAGGATATTATTATGAATTAGAAATGCATGATGTAAATTTTGTAGTAATATAAAAAGCCTTCTAACTAAAATGCATTTAAACAGTGTTTTATTAGAAATGCTACTTCTGCTTTACTACAAATAATCTGTTAACTAAAATAACTTTTGCAACTGAATTGATAAGGAATATGGATTTAATTTTATCATATGCAGTCTTCAGTTACCCGACGACGCGGCTCATTGTTTGTTTTATAACAGCAGAAAGATGGTTTTCGATAACATGTCTCCAAAATGTAGATTTAAGTTTCTATAAACATTTTGTGCATTTTTTTCTTATAACATGTTCTAGACCAACCCAGCACAAGTTAGTTGGTGCTTCAGGCATGTTTGACAGGTTCACAGTTTTTTGAAACTGTTTGTAATCTGTGAATATGAATGAAAAGTATGGAACGAATAAAAATGCAATTAATATATTGAAAATAAATGTAATGAACTTATGTACATATTATAAATATGATTGAAGATAATGGTGATATATGAAGAATGTAACAAAATACTGACAATACACATCAGTTCCATACTAAATTTAGGAAGACAATGAAACTTTCGCCAGATTGTTTAGTTTTAGATATGTATTACCTTCGGGGAACTTTCTTCGTATTTCTTGGTTGTTGCATCGATATTTGTGAATTCAAGGTTTAGGAGTTCAGATTTTTTTGTTATTTGAAGTGAACCTGCTTTACGAAATTCTAAATCAATTTCATTTAAACAAACATGTTCTAACTAAGTATCATTTTACTCTTTGAATCCTGTTTGTGTTTAAGTTTTGTCATAACTCTAAAAATAGTTAAAGATTTGTCCCGAAGGGTGATGTGTCATATTCCATTCGACTCACTTCGTCAAGGTCGGAAAATGTCTGTGTATGTATGTATGCATATATGTATGCTTGCACATGTACGTGTGTACATGGTGTAGAAACTGGATCACCGTGATATCACAGTGATGCAAAACTTATTGAAATGGGTTCTAAATTACCTGAATTCCACACTTGCTAATGACTAATCAAATTCGCTTTGGCCACTTTCGACGGCCGGTTTGTTGGACTTATTTGATTTTGATTATTTTTTCCTTCTTTTTTTGTTTTTATGTTATATTTACCTTTTTTATACAGAAAGGTTATGCCAACACACTGAAAATTGTCAACCTTATCCTAATTTTTTGGCTAAAATAAGCTTTTTAGCGCAGCTATGAGCGTGCGGCGAGGGGTTACCACATATCATCTCCTCCCATTAAACCCATTAAATCTCCCCCATCATACCCTCTCAAACTGCAACCCCATCTCATCTTCTTCAGGCCAACCTCCGTTAGACCCACCCCTTCTTATTATCAGCGCCTTCACCTACCAGGCATACGGAAACAAACTGCGGTTCGGTTGTAGGTTATTTACCCCACTCACCTACCCACCCCGCATACCAAACTAAGTTAGCAGGAAGACAACATTGAACAAATGGCGATTTAGCTATTTATTTGTTTCAAGTGTTTCAGCGTCGACACGTAACTAATCAAGTTCTTGGCTGACGAGCCATTGTATGTAGGTGCAAAGTGTATTAAGAATATTATAGACATTTCCACATTGATATTCATACGAAGTGTATAAATATTTTGGCATCGGTAGAAGTTGGCTGAATATGTAGTACGAATGCCAGAAAAGGGACAAGCTAAAGTTATGTCCAGTAGGTAACATAAAAGAGGCCGCCAATCCGCGGGTACATAAATAGACTTGAGGCTGACGGCCCAACATCGAGAACCTATAGATTTGAAATTCAGTCGGTCATGATCAAATCACTCGGATTGTTCGACCACGATGATGATGATGATAAGCATGAAACGGCTTAGGAACCATTGTGCAATGCATTGTTATGAATTAATAAAAACTGTCATCTTTACCCAATAAACCGGGCGTTACGATTTAAAGTGAAAGTATTGCAGATTTCGAGGAGCTTAGCCTTAACCAGCCACCTTAAACCTCTCTTCAAATGCGTAGGCACTTCGATCAAAACATATGATATTTCTTAGACTACCTAGTTATTTGCTCAGGCTTATTGAGAACAAAGTGTGTAGTCAGCCAGTTAAACAGTCAAATGTGTATTTGTAAAGTTCTTTTAAAATAATTTAAATCTAGCAAATTCCTTGATTTTTGAACATGTCAAGGTGTTCTCAGTTTGACCTAGAGTCTACTATACTTCTGTATCAATCAAAAACCTTCTGTTTGAATCACTCCAACGTACGCCCCAGTGGATCACAAAACACACGTTGAGCACCACGCCGTACAAGGTTGTCAAGCCATGAAAAGTATTTTCTGGCTTTAGATGACATTTTCAGCAAAGTGTGTAAATATTTATACGGGTGATTTATATATATGTGGTACCAGAGCCAGCTTACAATTATTTTTTTGATGGTGTCTCTTTACAACAAATTTTAATTTCTTTTATTTATTTTAGAAAGTTTACATCGGATTGCATTTTTGCAGAACATTGCGTATTATTAAGAAAAAACTGTAATACTAAGAAAAGGTAAATCTTTGATTTGCAGTGCGTCAATTCAGTGCAATAAACTAGCTACTATGAATCATCCTGTTATGCATGAACCTCGTTTAAATAATCATTCACCGAATTATAATGTGCAGACGTCAGTAGCAGATATAAACACTGGATTTGGACGATCACATCAGCGCGTTTTAGGAAAAAATGTCGCTATCAACATATACTACCAGAATATGAACAGTGTGAAAAGCGGCGAACGACAGAAAAATGTGTACCTGTCTTCAATTGAACAAGACTACGATGTCTACACATTTACCGAGACTAACCTTGATTCCAGCATCGTAGACGAAATGTTATTCTCTCCCGACTTCTCCGTTTATAGATGTGACAGAAGTAGTGGTAATAGCGATAAGGTTTATGGAGGAGGTGCACTCATCGCGGTTCATTCCAGGATAACGAGCTCAGAGCAGGCACTGGCCGCTAACAACGAAGCAGTGTGTGTGAAGCTCAGTAAAGAAACAGGCAATATCTTTCTCTGTTGCGGTTATATTCCACCAGCATCCAGTATCACACGATATATCTCGTTCTGCTCATTTATTGAATCGATCTCCGATGCCCTTAGTCCCGATGATGATCTCATTGTAGTTGGCGACTTCAACCTACCGAGCTTGAAGTGGAACCAGCTGCAACATGACACCACCAATACTTTCTACCTACCGGACAAAATAACCTCTACGTGTGAGTCTACTTTTGTGGATGTGTTTTCTGCAGCTGGGTTGTTGCATATTTGTGATATTCCGAATCAAAACAACAACTACTTAGACCTTGTATTTACGACGGATACTGACAAATGTAATCTTTTAATTACTGATCCAGTGATAAAACACGAATATCATCACTACGCGATGTTATTGACTGTTTCAACGATTGTGAGGAGAGAAGTGTATGTACAGCCGCGTAGTAGAGAGCTAAAGCTGGATTCGCTAGACGTCGTTCGTGCCTGTACGGACCTAGCGGCAATCAGATGGGAAGCGGTGTTTTTATCTTCCGACGATTTTTTGAGTAATAGCGATATGTATACTTCGCGTGCTGGACTGATGCTTGAATTTTTACGGTCCTTGAATGTTGTTCAGATTGATGTATCAACTGGTGATATAGTCCGTAACTGGATTGATTTTAACACTGTACAGTTGTATTATAGGATGTTTAAAATATTTGCTGAACACGCGCCGATTAAACGTTACACACTAAAACGCAGCAGATATCCTGAATGGTTTACTACGTCATTGATTACTCTTTTAAAAGAAAAACGGAGAGCTTTCAAACGCATGCGACGAGACGGTACAAGCGAGAATGTGTCGACGTACAAATTGCTTTTGACCTCATTCAAGGCGGTTCATCGGGAAGCATACCGAGTGTATATCAGTAACGTTCAGAATAATTTGAAGCGTGATCCTAAAACATTCTGAAATTTTGTCAACAGTAAACGGACGGAACAGTAACAAGATCGATAAGGTGCGTTTCAACGGTACGATTTCAAATGGAGATGAATCTACAGCCAAAGTGTTCGCCGAATACTTCAAAAGTGTGTACAGAGTAAACTCGAATCCCGAAGGCGTAGTATCACTCAGTGCCGACTTTACGAGCTTCGAAATCACGGATAACTGTATTCTTGAAAAACTGACAAAGCTTGATGGATCAAAATCCCCTGGACCCGATAAGTTGGCGAACAGTGTTCTGAAACAATGTATGCATGAACTGCTCAGACCGCTAGGTGCATTGTTTAATACCTCTCTCTCTCTAACGGATATTTTCCCACGCTTCTGAAGATATCGCACATAACTCTAGTTTATAAAAATGGTTCCCGCTTTGATGCTGAAAACTACCGCGGAATTGCAATCCAATCGGCTATTCCAAAATTGTTTGAATCGATTGTTTGTGATCGGTTATACGATAATTTGGAAGGGATGATATCAGAAGCGCAGCATGGATTTCTGAAAGGAAAATCAGTGGTAACGAATCTGTGTGAATTTACCTCGTTAGTGACAAGTTACATTTCAAGAGGATATCAGGTAGATTGCAGCTATACCGATATGAGCAAGGCGTTTGATGCTGTTGGAATCGATAGAGTGCTGAAAGCGGCATCTGACTTTGGAATTCACGGTCCACTGTTCAATTGGCTGACATCGTACTTGATGAGTAGAATTCAATTTGTCAAAGTACATAACATTGCATCCAAAACGTTTGCTGTTGACTCTGGCGTGCCACAGGGGAGTTATTTGGGCCCACTTTTATTTGTAATGGTTATGAACAGATTGCCGCAACTCATGACGAACGCCATTATTTTAATCTACGCAGACGACGTAAAAATTTTCTACCCTATTAAAACTACTGCGGATTGTCAAACCCTGCAACAAGATTTGGCTAATTTCGGAACCTTTTGCGAAGAGAGCGGATTGAGTGTCAACCCTGGCAAGTGCTCAGTAATGATATTTTCTAGGAAAATCAGTCCTGTATTTTTTGTATAAAAATACCTGAATACACTCAGGTTTTTTTTTACGCGGGGGATACGAGCCGCGTAAATGAAAACCGCGTAAATGAAAACCGCGTAAATTTCAAAATCCGCGTAAATGAAAACCGCGTAAATTTCAAAATCCGCGTAAATGAAAACCGCGTAAATTTCAAAATCCGCGTAAATGAAAACCGCGTAAATTTCAAAATCCGCGTAAATGAAAACCGCGTAAATTTCAAAATCCGCGTAAATGAAGACCACTTAAATTTAAGAATCCGCGATAAAGGGAACCTCATTGATAGATACCGCGTAAATTGCAAAATCCGCGTAAATGAAAACCGCGCAAATTTCAAAAACCGCGTAAATGAAAACCGCGTAAATTTCAAAATCCGCGTAAATGAAAACCGCGTAAATTTCAAAATCCGCGTAAATGAAAACCGCGTAAATTTCAAAATCCGCGTAAAAAAAACCGCGTAAAAAAATACCGCGCAAAAAAAAACCGCGTAAAAAAAAACTTGAGTGTACTACAATTCCTTGTGTTGATACCGTTAAGGACTTGGGAGTAACCTTCGATCGCTCGCTTTCTTTCAACGGACACATCGATCAAGTCGTAAAGGACTGCCTGCAACTGTTCGCTTTAGTCAGGCGCTTCGGGCGTGAACTGGACGACCCTCACGCTATTCTGTCTATATATATTGGACTAGTAAGGTCGAAACTTGACTTCGCAAGCGTAGTCTGGCGCCCGCTCTATGTAACACAGATCAACAGGCTCGAACAAATTCAGAAAAAAATTGTACGTTTCGCCCTTAGACACTTGGGTTGGAACAACGATGAGCTGCCTCCTTACCAGCAACTGTGCGGACTAGTCGATCTGGACACTGTTCATTCTAGACATACGATAGCGGATGTGACCTTTTTCTCAAATGTATTGGCTGGACGCACCAATAGTCAATATCTGCGTGGCAATCTAACCTTCAACGATAGTCCTACGGTACTACGACGTCGTCGAATCTTCGAGCTACCTAATCGATCGCGAAACTACACGCAGCACGAACCATGCACTAGGTTCATGACCGAGTTCAACCGTCTGGCAGATGTGATCTCGCTCAACACTACTCCGAGTGTGATGAGGCGTAGATTAAGCCTTTATTACAGAGGACAACTACTTTAGAGCTGTGATTTGTAACTGTAATTTATAATTATTCCCTATTCTGTAAATTAGCTTTAAGAAATGGGTAACGGGCTTGTAGCCTACAGCCTACTACAAATACAAGTGCGACTTTTTTCTTAGATTGCTTATTTATTTTGAATGGTCTGTCGAATCATTTATGTTTCAAATTGTTTTTTTCTCTAAACTGATAAAATACTGATTTGTTTCACTTTTCAAGAATATTGTCCGATGCTTATGTACAAATTATATTGTACAGTTTTTTGTGAGTGCGCCTAAATTGTATATTTTTATTCAATAAACAAATCTTATATTTTAGGAATAGTAAGCGATTCTTCGTCTGCTTTTACCCAACGAAGCTACATTACATTTCCGCAGTTAACTCCGAGTCTTGTTTAATCCATGAAATTCCTCGACCTTTAAACCATGTAGCTGAGTCTTGCGTTTCGTCATTCTCGCCATACATTACACCTCTTAGAACCTCTGCGTACTTGAGCCATTTCGCCCCGAACTCCACTCGGATATTCTCCTGCGGAAAATATCGCAAACCGTTTAGCTTCGGTTTCTGTGAGTCATTTAGCTCCAGTTGTCGTGAGCCGTTTAGCTGCTGATTCCATGAGTAATACTCCAGTTTCGAGTATTTCTCAGCGATAAAACTACGATACTCCGACTGCCAGTTCTCCGGCGACGGAATGTTCCTGGGTACCAATGGGTAAGTGAGCTTCCAGATTCGCTTCGATCTACTCGATACAGATCCAGTGGTGGATCTAGTCCGCTCACGAGCTACTCGATAGTGTCGAGATCAGTCCGGCGATTCCAGGTGGAGCGTTGCATCCGGTACATCGGCGCCTCGACGACACACAACCGGTCTAATCTACTCCGATGGATAGTTTCCCGAAGACGGAATTTCTCCCGAAACCCGAATTGTTGTTTCATGTCGGTTTTTTAGCCAGCAGTGCTACTTTGATGACCCCTTCGCCAATTGCAGTGCAGCCTGAAGAGTATAGGCGTCACTACTCTGATGACAGCGTTCCAAGTATGTTCGTCGTGAGACACCTCTTCGACAATAATATGGACTATCACGACCGACAAGTTCTTTGAATCTATGGACTTCGAAATTCACGTATTCGGGTGCCATCTGCCTATTCACACACTCCGGACAAAGTGGTGATGAATAGTCTGGAGGACCCCTGCCGACCCGAGAAAGACCGCCCGGTGTCCCAATACATGATGCATCCGAATGAATCTGTAATCCTTATCGTTGATTCCCGATGCCAGAAACTGAAAGTTTGATATCTTACCAACCCCCCCTTGCTGTCCATCCTCTCTCCTCTGTCTCTGATACAGATGTAGGACTTCACACTCCATAACTCCGCTAGCGAATGACGGATCTCAATAGTAGCATGTCTGTAATAATATACGTACATGGAACTATTGAGAATCAGAGCTACAGGTCCCAAGCCCTGGTAAAGGAGGATGGTTGTGATGATCTGGGCCGCGGTCACCACGTAAAGCAAGATAGGTCATAACCCCAATTCCAAGGCGTGAAGCCGTGCCGAGGGATGAGTGATCGAGGGGGTGAAAAAGATGCTCGATCGTTAACGAAGCCTGTGGGGTACCTGGGCAACCCCCACAGTAAGCATCGCTTACCACGCTAATGCGATATGATATGGAGAACAAAAACAAAAACTATAATAAACAAACGGAGGTGCCAAACCCCTTTGCTAGAGGTGGTTTGGCGAGGTCTCCCCCCCCCCCCTTGGGGAGAGTAGTGGAGTGACGAGTGCTGCATCTGATAGCACTAGTGACCCCTCAGTAGTGGTAGGAAATAGCCCTACCAACGCACTGGACGGGCCACTATCCGCGATGCGCAAAGTGGTGGAGCAGCTCGATTCAATAATCGAGTTCACTAGCGCAAAGCAAAACATAAGCAAGGAGTTAAAGCAGAGTCTCCTGGAGCTCCGGAAAACTGTTCGTGTCGCAAGACAGAAACAGCAGGCTTATGCCAAGAGGGTGGAATGTCGGGAGAAGTCCGACAGAGAAACCCAGACAGTGGCCTCCAAGAGAGAGGGAAGGGAGAAGGTCGATACAGGCACTCAGACAGTGGCCTTCACCTTCTATGGAGCAGCCACGTCGCTCGAAGCGGCGGCCGAGTTCCCCTCGAAGGGAAAAGGCAAGGGCAAGGGCAATCGTAAGACGGCGTCAAACGCGAAGCGCCCTAGGAAGTCGCCAGGCGAGGGTGCAAAACCGACACCACACGGCGTGCAACCGTTAAGGCCAGACGCCGTCTGGCTGAGGTAAGCGAGGGCGAGAGTGACCTCGCTGAGTAGAGCGTTGGTACCAGCAACCCGGCGCGACCGGGGCAGGGGCGTTAATCCCTAGACGCTGGTCACCAGGAAGAAGCCGGCACCGACACCGGAGGTACCGCGACCCGCGAAGAAGGCCAAGGACAGAGGCGAGGCCTTGTGGTTAAAAACCGACAAGGACAAATACGCCGACGTCCTAAAGTCGATGAAGGCGGCCGAAAGCCTTTCGGCCCTTGGGCAAGATGTGCGTAGCGTGAGACGCACCAACACGGGAGAAATGCTTCTGTACTGAAGCGAGGCGCACAATCTAGTGCGGTATACAAGGCCTTGGCCCAAGAGGTCCATGGTGAAGGCGCCCAAGTCAGGTCGCTAGGGGCGGAAATGACTCTCCAGTGCAAGCATCTGGACGAGTTCACGACCGCAGAAGATGTCGTCGCAGCCGTTAAGGAACAATGCGACGTCCCAAGTAGTAATTGCAACTTGTTGAAAGTTTTAAATGTTGCACAACTGCTACACTATATCTTTTATTGTTGGATATATTTGAAAAGAATTTTCACGGGTTTTTAAACAGAATGTGCAACTATGTAACTATAGAGCTGACCAATAGTGTTAAGTATGCAAACATCAATAACAGTTGTGAAACTTTGCTAACTTGCACAAACAGTCTAACAAGTTGCAAATGCCTCTTTCTTTGCCATTCCACCCAAAAAACGGAACTGTCCAACTACCCAGTGCACGACAAATGGCACAGCTATTGTTTTCATTATTTGGCTGCAATTAGGAACATGTTGCACAACATACAAACAAAGTGCGCTTTTTCCATAACATACTTGTTACCAAGAGAGTTACAAATACTATACAGTAACAAAGCGTGCTACTTGGGGTCACAATCAAGCGGGCCTCTGTGCGATTTAGAGATGGACTTTCTGGCACCCAAGTAGCCTACCTCAGGCTACTGAAGGCGGATGCCAAAAAGATAACCGAGAAAGGTAAGCTGAAGATCGGCTGGTCGGTATGCCCAAACTTAAGTGCCCTCCTGTCATCTAGTTTTAGTTGATCAATATATAATCTCGTCAAGAAATGTCCAACAGTACCAATACTTAAAAATAACCCTAATTAATCCCCCCTAATCTTAATAAAATTGAACCACTCCCTCTAGTTATTTCTAGTTTTAATATGTAAAATGTTAATAACTCATTGCTCCAATAATCTCCCTGCTAAAAATCCTAAAGTGCATTACTATACAAATACACAAAAATGACCATCTAATCTTATGAATTTTATATTATCCCCTCTTGTATATGTATAGGTTAGCTGTGAAATTTCTTTGGTTTCATTATATAAAAACAAAATATTATTTAAATGTGTAACCCCCTAGGTTTAAGGAATTCAAAATGTAAAAGAAAGAAAAAATGACACCTTTAAGCTAACGCAAACGTGCCTTATCAAATAAACAAAATGAATAAAAAAGTGGTGATGAATCATATCCAAACCGATACAGCTATTTCCGCGTTGTTCTGCTCTTGTAGCCATTTTGCCGACGAGTCCACTGTTAGTCTCCTTAAATTTCGTGTATATCTCCGCTGGTATCGACGATACCGTTCTGTACGCGCCCGCGACACGAATAGCCATTAGAAGATGCGTGCACGTTAGCTTTATTTGTTTACTCTTTAAACTCAGCGCAGCAGCCCAAGCTGGAAACGCCAAACTTCAGTATAGAGGAGGAGATACCCAATTACTTATTTACGATTATTTTTCTTATTTACAATTACAATTATTTTTCCAAAATTAACATTTTTGTATTTTTTAATAGTTCTAAGTAATTTAAGAAATTTGAAAATCTAAATTTTTAGATTTTTTGCAATTAGCACTCAAAGTTAACCATGTGGGTTACCCCAGTACTAGCTGGCGTCCAAAAGGGACTAGTCCCACATTGTTGTAGCTTACATAACTCGATATAATACTGTTTTTAGTTTGATTGCATTGTGAGTTGACGTTTTGGCCCAAACAGTCGTTCCAGAAGGTGAGTGCCGCTCACATAATTGCTATGTATGGCTATTTTCTATCCAATATAGATTTCTTGCGTGAATGTATATTGTTAAACGTAATTTTTCGAAAATTCCAATGAAAGTGTCATGTCGCTACATTGAAAGTTGACCGAGCAATAAGGGATCAAGAGAAAAACGGTACATTGTGGTCAAAAAATTAAATAAAAACGTGGAATCAATTATTATCTTCCGTTATGTAGTTAAGGTGTCTTCGGAAAAGTTGGTGTATTGCACCTAACGCTTTATTTGGTTGAATCATACTAGTTCGGAATTCAGTCGCTAGGGCGCTTATCAATTTTTAATAAAGCTATATATAAATTTGGCGTCTTCAAGAAAATTGTAGGTTGTAGGTTCTATCATTTTCAATATATCTTTTGAATATGCAAATTTTGTAGGTCCTTATGTTTCAAGATACAGCTTGCTTTGATTGAAAAATTTACTTACAGGTTATGTTTCCAAAAATGCGCCATATTTCGAAACTTGTAGGACCTACAAAGTGAGTATCTTCGAAAGATATGCTTATAAACCTGACATAAAACTAAAACTATCTCGTTTCATTAAAAAGTTGATTACAGCACCGTCGTAGCGACTGAATTCCGATCTAATATGAAATAATCAAATAAAGCGCTAAAATCCATGCAACAACTTTACCGAACACCATAACTCTAAAACGAAAGATCAAGAAAGGACGTATGAATTGTGGTTTACCCCCTTTTGGACCCAAGGTACCCCCGGGATTAACCCTTCGAACTTCGAAAATTCTCGTGAATTGAAAGGTAGTTCATATAATGGTCTTATTTTTGCTAGACAACATGAACCAATGATTTTCTAATAAAATCCTGTATTTTAACAATAAAATCAATGTGATTTTGGAAATGCGGAAGTTTTTAGCCCCTTTTTGACGCCAGCCATTCAATTGATACTGAAACTTTCACAATTAAAACAATACACATTCAAAAAATTTCACCCAGAATTTCAATATAAAATGCTTAATGGAAAAATAGTTTCAGCTATTTCAAAATAATGCCATTTGATTCCGTATTCCCTTTATCTCAACTCTTCCGAGCAGTTCCAATGTTAACACTCCACTATACATTATATTCCACAATGTTGGGTCGAGTATGGCGGCCTGAGGTACTTCCGCTAATCGACCTCTCGAAGCTTCGCTGATACATTCGGGACTGTCCAATTTAACCGTCTAGTTACCCCTTGAAAATACCGAAAATACTTCCCACGTTTCGTCGAACGAATAATCTCTATGGAGCTGAGTCTATCCGAAATGAATAAGTAATGGTTCGTGGATAAAGTATCAATAATCCCTACGCTTTCGCCGCACCTCTTTATTTGCTCACGAGTTTTCCGCAGCTCCGGAGCCTCGTGAACCATTTAACTCTCGACTCATGCTTTTCGTATTCATCTATTACATCGCCATCTATCTCCTGTCTCAGTGAGCCATAGCTGCTGATTCCATTTAACTCCTGTTTCTGTGTGACTTGCAGCTCTCAGTCTTTTTCCGAGCTACTCGGGTAGTCCCCGGCAGTGAACTCACTCTACTCCGACTGAAAATTCCCTGAGGCGGAATTTCTCTCGTTACTTTCTTCCTTCAAATCCTTGGTCTTCCTTGAGTACTATTGCTCTTAATATTGAAAAATATGTCACCAACTTGCTTGGCTTGATGCAGTCGGTTAGTCCACGCACGGTGATGAATCACCCTACAGTGAATTCCCCGGAGGTAGATTTCTCCCGATACCAATTTTCGTTTCCGTGAATCATTTAGCTCCCGCTTCTTCCTGATCTACTGGGTATAGTACCGGCGGTGGCCCTTGCGTACTCAAGGGGCCAGTCAGTAGATGCCGCTTGTGCTTGTCAACGTCGTCCGGTTTCGCTTTGAGTTCAGTGCAGCATAATTCGTGCAGAGCAAGCACTTCGGTTGCTTTGTGCAGTCACTAGCAATGTGTCCCTTCTCCCCACATTTTCTGCATAGATTAGATGTGTCCTTTACAGTTTCTCGTCTGATGGTCGAAACACACCTGAAACACCTTTCCGTTTGATTGGTGGCTCTAGGTATCAATTGTAATGAGTATACCGACCATCCGACTTTGATCTTACCGGTCGACATAAGCTGGTTGTCTATAGCTGGCGGTAAGTGTATCGCTGCTGTCTGTGTGCCACTATATGCCTTCCTCAACCTGATTGTCATCTGCTATTTGTCACGTTACATTGCTCTAGTAGCGCGCTTCTCACCGCTTCTCCGTTGTGATCTGGTCCAGATTTCTGCATTCGACCACCGCTTCTTGAACTAAAGCTCTCACATTTGCTTCTCCTTCCACCGCTTCTGCCACAAGTTCCAGATAGGTCGAGCTCTTGATTAATTGATTCTTCTTCAGCTCAAACAGTATCTCGCCTTTCTGAGTGCGCCTGGTTCTTACTACATTGTCCTCCAGCTCCTTCAGCTTGGGACCCTTTCTCACCCTTTTTGAGGATCGCAGCGTACGTCACGCCGTCGTTTGTTTTGACGACTAGAGCATCTCTCATACACCTCTCCTATCTTTTCACAGAATAGGAATACCGGTCAACCTTCGGCGTCTCATAGGCTTTACTTCACTATCTCCGTGGTCATCGTTCTCTTTTCAGCGTTCTCAGTACTCTCCAGTAACGGCATTAGTTCGCTACTGCTACGGAAGATTTGATGCTAATCACTTGATCCCTGATCTGTCCGTCACGTCGCCCCTGCTTTTCGCGCATTTGTAGACTTTTATGATTTTTGCCTCAGTTTCGTCACTTTAGGCTGGTCTTTTTGGGTAACACACCTGAAACCTTAGCTTTCTTTGGCGACCTATTGCTTTGTCACTGCTCGTTCTTGGTATGGCCTCCCTGGGCTGCTCTCACTGCTGTTGCGGTTGCATATGCTGTTGCCCTTGGTCGTTTTGCTGGGTCGGTGGCCTCGCTAGTGCATTTTTGGTGAACGGGTTCACCACACTTGCTTAGTTAGATTTTTTTTAAATTTTTTGTTGTTTTGTCTTCTTCTATGCTCTTTGGGTTACAACTGCAAGCCGCTATCTACGCCCGTAATAAGTAGTCGCCTCATATGATTTCATAGTTAATTTTGCGAACAGTGAAGTCGCATGTGGAGGTTGATGCGGGGTTTCATGGGGTACCGCGTTCAGAGCCGGATCGGCGCTAGTAAGGAACGTTCAACTGAGCCTACTTCCACCGGGTTTCGAGCGTACTTGGAGACCTGCCAAAGTTTCAACGGGACGGGGGGTAGCTAGTAGCATAAGCTCACATGCCGTTTCGGGAAAGTGTATCCATCCTAGGGTAAAAGAATGGCTGTCGTTTGTCGGTCAATTTCGATTAAATCGTTATTCTCAGCCATGTTCTGCCGACAGTGTCCAAAAATTAGGATCTTACTGGTATCGACTATAATGTGCCGGTTAGCACTCCAGTTGGATTATTTATGATAAAATCTTTAGCGGAAGAGGCGCCGCTTCGACGGAGCTGCTTTCGGATTTATGTTGCTTTTCACAGAGGTTTTGCAGAGCCCAACATTGCTTACCCCATTATGTCCTAACAAGACTCCCCAACTCGCAATAAATCCCGGGGATGGGGGGTCGTAACGCCCTGAACTCTGGTCTTGAACTCCTTCTGCCCATGTGTATGTATGTGTGCATGTTTCTAAAATGTTACTCATTTTTCTTAAAGATGGCTGGACCGATTTGCTCAATCTTAGTCTCATGGAAGGTACAACCTTCCCATCGGCTGCTATTGAACTTTGTGTCGATCGGAATTCCGGTTCCGAATTAAAAAGTGCGACCACAAAGCAATTTCCATATAAACTGGTACCATTATGCTGTCAAAATAACGCAAAACTTCTTAAAATGGCTGCAAAATTACTTGAATTTTCAGTCTAGATCACTAATGACAAACCACAGTCGATTTGATCACATTGGCCACCTACGACGATTCCTGAGTCCACAGAAGCTGGAGTTATGTAAGCGGAGAGGGAGTAAAGGGAAAATTAAAGCATCCAATTTCTATTTTTGATGCCAAAGCAGACCTATTGATAATTTCTCGATTAGAACGGTGAAGGAGTCGCGATGTTTCGGAACGAAATTTATAACACAATTTTTGCGATTATAAAAAACTGGCGGGTCTTGCGGTTGCGGTCTTTCCCACCTTCTATTTTGTTTGCTACTTTTCTAAATCAATCAATAATCTAGACTGTCTCACCATAAACAATGTGTTCAGAAATTATTCAACGCACAGAGTGTAAACACATTTTTTTATGGTTCAAACTTATAAATTTAGACGATTATATTTATGTACTGCATTTGGCGCCAACACCCCCTCCCTCTTAACCCCATCATCTTTATACCAATACTATATCACCAGGTATGCAGGTATACCAAAATAAGCTGGGGCTGATTTGGTTGTGGGTTACTCACCCCCGCCTGTCAAAATATGGTAGCAGGAAGACAATATTGAATTAATACTGAGATAGCTTATTCAAAATTATAGTTTTTTGTTCCAAGTGTTTCACCGTCGACACGTAGCTCCTTACGTTCGTGGCTGGCGAGCTATTGTGTATAGGTGCAAAGTGTACTAAGAATGCAATAGATACTCCCACAATTATATCAATCCCTATCATGGAGTCATGGTTTAGAGAAATAACACAAGCACAATTGCACAACTAGGTGGATTAAAATAAGTTTTTAATTGATTATTACCGTGTTCCGAAAATTTTCGTGAAAATGTTTTGGCGCATAAATTATTTGGGCATTAAATATTCTTCCTATTCGTGGTGCGATTAGTACTCATCTTCTTCCAGCAGCAGATCATGACGCCCAACCTAAGTCTCAAACCGCCGATTACTTTTTGATCCCGAATATTGATTCGTATTTTTGTATAAAGTTATATGCATTTGAAAGTATAATGAACATAACCAACCGTGAAATCCTAGTACACATGGTTGAGAAAGGCACAATAGACCTTTCTCGTCAAAAAAATTTATATGATAGGATGCTTCCTTTTTTATCCCCAATTCGTTACTGCCGATTACCGCGATGATTTGGTACCTCTAACTATTGAAAAAATCAAAAATAGTGCAAGCTGCTCATTTAACCCCATATTCTGAATACCTATCTTGCATTGTTTCGCCGTATTTTTACACCATTTGGATGAATTTCCTGTGGGGAATACTAAAAGGATGCCAGATCTGCATATATATTAGTAAATCTGCAGATTTTGCATTTTCACTGCAGATGTTTTGCAGATTACAAATATTTAGCAGAACAAAGCCTATGCCAGCCAATTTATACACAAGCTTTCAACATTTTTGATCATTTAAAATATATACATACTATATTTCTATGTCAAATTTATTGAAGATTTTTGTAGCGATCTGCAGACTTTTATATTTTCACTGCAGGCTATTGTTTAAATAGACCTGGCATCACTGATGCTGAAATGATTCATTCATATACCTGTCAAAAACATAGAGCATTGCATGAAAATGTATAACCTCACTTTTCTGACAGTTCAGTGTGCTTGTTTACCTTAGACTTGTTTACATGGACTTTTAAAATTTACATTACTTGAATACTTTCGATGCTTTTGAAAGACTATCAACTCAAGAGGGATGAGGATTGGAACAATGGGAACCTGGTGCCACATTATGCAACCAATTCGTATCGACCTTTTCACACAAGCTTGAATACAATAAACCTTTCGTTTCGAGATGCGTAATGTCACCCCTGGTTCATTCATTGACCAATCGGCGCTGGATGCAAAACCCGGTGGCATATGCTGAATCGTAAGATCAAGCATTGGGCTATAAAACGATTGCTTTCTGGATGATGGATAAGGATTTGTACACATTTGTTTGTTTGCTCATTTGGTTAAGTCCTAACAAGATGATCCGATTTATTACTCATTTTTAGGTGGTGAAGTTTACCTGAACTTTATAGGTAACGAATTCGGTCGATGATAAGTTGTTGAAATGATCGTTCAATGCCCATACCGAAAAACGTTTCCATTGGTCAGAATTGCCTATCAGCGTATGATAGCTGCAAACATGAGGACAACAAGGTTATCGCTTTCGAATGGAACAATTATTTATTATTCGTGTTCAAGTCCCATTACAGCAAAAGTTTCGTCGATTGACGATTATCGCATTGTCGTTGATTTAGCCGGCAAATGCAAAACAGTGCTCGGCACTGACGATCAGGAGTAAGAAGGATTTGATAGGAGTGATAAGAATGCAGAGCATTATACATTCTGGAAGAATATCAGGGAGGAGAAATTATATGTAAATTTATATTATATCCCGAGTTGCCATCATTTTTGCACCGCAATAAAGCTTTCTGCAACTGCTGTCGTGTTCAAATTGGCAGGAAATAACTAGGCAGCGAATGATAAATTGCATAGTCAATTTATTTACTTTTTCGGAAGGATAAGTAATTAGTATGTTGTGAATATATTTGTGTCGCCGGTGCCGTGTGTTATGGTGGTACCGGACGGAACCGTTGGTCAGCAGACCGTCCTTGTCGTACTGGTCATAGATGCGACGTTTTTTCTCATCTGATAGCACTTGACATGTTTCGAAGATCTGTCTTAACGCTCTCTACTTAGCGCAGGATACGCGAAACCGCTGCTAGCTTTCAAAAGAAAATTCCTAGCTGCTGCTACTCTATCAGTCTCTCTCTCGACTGAGGACTACAATTTCGGTCGACTAAATTGTGCTATGAAAATTGTACTTCCTGGAATTTCACCTAACGAGATCAATTCATTGTGAGGAATTTCGCTGCATTCCAATATTGCTTGCCTCTGTAGGTGATGATGTGTGTGGATTCACTTCGGCAGCCAGGTCTTATGTTTTGGGTAATTTTGCTATCTTATACTACGTTCACACTACAGAGTTAAAACATGTTATAATAATTAGCAACAAGAAAAATGTCATCAAGATAGCGTTAAAACACGTTTTAACTCGTAGTGTGAACGTAGTATTATTCTGCTGAATAAATCATCTGGCTAAAGCCTCTACGTTATACTATGGTCACTTTAAAAACGCATTGCTATTTAATCTTGTAGCTTTTGGCAAGTCAGTCCTGGCACTGTTCTCGACTAATCCTAGCACTATACCGCTGACGTCGCACTTATTACGGTGATCAAACTTGGCAGTGTTTTCGTCGGAATTGTTCACTCGACAAGCAGGAAGTGCAAGGACTCTGCTACTTATGCTTTAATTCATTGAGTACGTATTTCACTGCCTTTATAATCCTTTTGGAATCATTTACAATAATCCTTTATAATCATTTTATAATAAGTGTATTGCCAGTTAGGACTTTTATATCAGCCGGGCTCTTTTATAATTTGTTATAAAATCATTATCAAAATTCTTCATAATCCATTGTTGCGTTATGTTTATGTACATGGCCAGATAGATAGTTTTTAACTGGGACGGAACGTGGGGACACGAAAAAACCTAATGCCAATTGTAGCCAGGGGGTGCTGTCAAATGCAGCCAAAGGGAACCGTCAAATGCAGTCAGGGGGGACTGTCAAATGTAGCCAGTCCATGTAAAATATGTGAGGAAGAAAGAGTGGCTATGCAAGAGATAAAATGAACAGGAAAAAGAAAAAATCTATCCACAGGTTCTGTCCCAGGATTTTAATAGAGAACATCAAAATTTGATTTGTTTGCATTTGGCAGTAGGCCTTTTTCAAATGTTTGTCTAGAAATTCCTTGCTTCTTCAATGAATCATGTACAAGAAAAGTAAAAATGTTAAATTTAACGGAACAATGTATGATGCCGACATCAATTACCTTGTTGGGAAAGTGTTAACATTTGGCAGCGAACCAAACCAAGTTTCTCATACTATGATCGAATCAACAAAAATTCCAAGATCATGTAAACAATCTCTTTGAACTGTCAAAAAAGTGAGGTTAAACATTACCATGCAACGTTCTCCACCGAGAGGTTCACTTTAGTTTGTTTACATAACCAATGAACTTTGTACCGCGACTCACCACTTCATTTGCCGCGTTGCCAGGAAGCCAAGCAAAAATATACAAATCAGTGCTGCCCGAACACATATTTTGAATCCCACTATTCTTGCAAAGGTGAAAAAAATACTCAACATTCTTGCCTTTTCCAAATTTAAAAAAATCCCACATTGCCGACATTGATTCCACATAACAATATTTGTAGTGGTCAGTAGGATCGTAGCACTAGCCCTGCAATTGTTTTGTACACGGTATACTAAGAAGATTGTTGACATAGAATGTCATGTTCCGCAATGAAATGTAGTACCAGTGCTTTGCTTTATTACAAAATTTAATAGTCAATGCTAGTAATTTAACTAAATCAATACTCGTATTAATAATTATTACGAGAAAATTTAATTAAATTGATGACCATTCGAAAACCAACATTCTCGAGTTGCGGCCAAACAAATAATTTGCTATGAAATTAGATTTACCCTTCAGTAAACGAAACCCTTTCTGGAAATTATGCAAAGTACAGGAGGTCTCAGAAATTAATTCCAGTTTGATAAAAGATAAAATAAAATAAAAAATTGTCTGATGATGAGTTCGAAGCAAACTTAGGATAATTTCTTTGACATTGTGCGTAACAACCTATACAAAATCATACGAGTACGAATTCATTCTTACCTGATCTATAAATGTTTGAAATTAGCATTTTATTTTGAAAAATGGAATTTTTTTTAGAATTTTTTGTGGGCTCAATACCCAACAATATGATCAATTATTAGGTGCCAGTCTTCCGTGTTTGATTTGAAAAGGAGTCAAAGAGTAAAATAATACTTAGTTAGAACATGTTTGTTTAAATGAAATTGATTTAGAATTTTGAAGAGCATTTTGCAGGCTCATTTCGAATAACAAAAAAATACATCAGATATCAGATCAGATTTATTTGATTTATTTGAAACGGCTCAATGCGTTAGCACAACTGAGACGTGGGTCTTTTAATTTTTTACATTAAGTAAAAAAAATGCTATGAATGTCGGTCTTCCAGATCTTGTTGACGCAGTTTGCTGCTGCGTGTTGAGATCCTTTCCCTTGGCGGTGAAGTCGCTTGGGGGTCATTCAGTCTGCCTTCTCTCGCGTTATCGTTCCCGTCTATGTCATGATCGGTACTGCTTTCTTGCTGTTCACGATCAGAGGTTCTTATTTGTTTCATTTTCTTACGGATCGCTGTTGTAAATCCGTCTTCATCGGTATTTTCTTCTTTATTGGCGATGCTAGTTGTTGGTTTGGGAGCGGTGGTCGTGGTTGTACCTGCATTATTGGTTAATTGGATCGTTGTTTTTGGTTTATCTGGGAGTGACAGTGGCTACTTGTTAGAGTTGTCTGTAGTAGATGAGTTATGACTAGTTGATTCGGTGCATGTTTTCCCGTAGTGGGCTGTATGGTTACAGAACTGGCATGTTGATGTCAGCCCGGGATATGTGATTAGCGTTGTTTGCTTATAGGTCACTCCATCTTTCGGAGATTTGCATTCGATAGTCATGTAAGAAGGTATTGGTTTAGTCACTCGCATCCTCACAATACGAACGCCGTTGGGAATGTCGGTGAAAAAAATTCTCCAGGTGTCATTCGTAATAGATTGTACTTCTCCATATTGCGACATGATTTGTTTGATGTAATCTTTCTTAGTGCGCGGGGCCAAATCATGGATACGTACGTCCACCATGTCGTTTTCCATATGCACCGGGATCTTGATTCTGGTGTTATTAAACTCGACCTCGTGTTGCATGTTGTTCTTTTCAATGAAGTTTTCTGCCTGTGCTAAACTTCTAAACGTGATCAAAACACAGTTTTCAACGTGATGTATCTGAATGTACGTAACTTCAGCGAAATTAAGCTCCATTTTAACTTTAACTAATTGCTCCACTTCCTGAACTGTGTGTCTAACACGAGTTTTATTAAAGTTGATCAAAATCGTGTTATCCCGTAGCACGGGCACTTTTGTTTCATTTGGCAAACTCATTTCACTCCGCAGCCGGGGGTAACAATACAATATTGTTTGTGCACTGTAGGTAGAATTGACTGTTTCACTTGTGCGGGTCGATTTTTAGCTTCTACTCAGGACGAGATGTGGAGACAAACTGATATCTGATGTATGAACTCCTAAACCTTGAATTCACAAACATTGATACAATAACCAAGAAATACGAAGAAATTTCCCCGAAGGTAATACTAAACAATCTGGCGAAAGTTTCATTGTCTTCCTAAATTTAGTATGGAACTGATGTGTATTGTCAGTATTTTGTTACATTCTTCATGTATCACCATTATCTTCAATCATATTTATAATATGTACATAAGTTCATTACATTTATTTTCAATATATTAACTGCATTTTTATTCGTTCCATACTTTTCATTTATATTCACAGATTACAAACAGTTTCAAAAAACTGTGAACCTGTCAAACATGCCTGAAGCACTAACTAACTTGTACTGTGTTGGTCTAGAACATGTTATAAGAATATCTATGCACAAAATGTTTATAAAAAACTTCAATCTACATTTTGGAGACATGTTATCGAAAACCATCTTTCTGCTGTTATAAAATAAACAATGATCCGCGTCGTCGGGTAACTGAAGACTGTATATGATAAAATTAAATCCATATTCCTTATCAATTCAGTTGCAAAACTTATTTTAGTTAACAGATTATTTGTAGTAAAGCAGAAGTAGCATTTCTAATAAAACACTGTTTAAATGCATTTTAGTTAGGAGGCTTTTTATATTTCTACAAAATTTACATCATACATTTCTAATTCATAATAATATCCTTCCGGCGCCAGTCATGCTAGTGCCCCGAGCCCCGAGTGCACCACGTTGAGAAACTCTAGCGAAATCGTCTTTGAGTAACGGCGGCTGCTCGTTTAGTGTACCACTAATGCGACTTCCGCGAGGATAAAATAAAACTTGCATAAATTTGTATTATTTTCTGTAAAAAAATCAATTTATTCAAAATACATATGTATAACATGATCAATGTCAACTGGTCTGATTAGCGGGAAATGACTTCGAATAATTTAAAAATAAACAGGAGCACGTGGGATTTCATTTCGTTTGCACACCAACCAAGCATGGGTAAAATGACGGCAACAGTGTAAAATTTTTAATCTGCAGCGGCGCAAGTATGATTTTTCTAAATATGATTTGATGTCCGGCAAAATGTACATATCTCCTAAACGGTGCTTCGCTTCTATGTGATGTAAGCGGTGGAAATGTTCCTTATAAAATTCTCAACAAATGTATGTAAATAAAAAGTAGTACTTGCATAGGAAATATAAGAGAAATTTGAAAATCAAAGCTTTGCCGGTACACCATTCAAACAAAACACCAAATTTCGCAACTTAAAAAATACTAAAATGTAGCTTAGACGATGCTCGAGTTTTGTATGTTTTCTGTTTTTCGAAATTTTTTTACCGGCGATTTTAAAAAAATCGGCAAAGCCCCGCACGCAATTCCATTAAGTTTCCCCTTAAGTAAACGTGCTATAGCATATACGGTATTCTTAAAGTACAGCAGTTTTTGATTCGATTGGTTGACGATTCGTTTGACCTTCGGTTTCGTTAAGTGACCAATTTAGTTATATAATATAATCCAGTGATTTGGAATTACGATTCAGCCCATGAATCACTTCCCCGGGATTCCTTAAACTTTTTCTCTAGCCTTTTCTAGTGTTTCATGCAATAATAATTACCACGAATTATTTATCGCAATAAATTTGAATTACGATTCTCACAATTGTTATACCAAAAATAGGTTTGTATCTGTACTGATTATTGGTAGCATTCGCTGAGACTTCCAGAACTTTTAGTAGTAGCCATTGCTATCATAATCGATTTTTAACGTCACCCAAAGTTTAAAGCCTAGGGTTTAGTTCGACATGAAACAGATTGAGTCGGAGTTGGTTGTTATATTTGCGCTTTCCATTCCAGATTCCGAAACGTGTTTCGAAAGGTAGTTTCCCCGAGATTTGTATGCTTTTTAATGGTCACACGCCGATTTAGACTTACGATTCGGATAATTGCAATAAATTTGGTTTAGCGAATTTCGATCATTTCCCTGAGTCTTCTAGAAACGGTAGAAGCAGCCAATTTAGATAGAAAATGGCCGGCCAATGATTTAAATTTCCGATTCCAGGAATTGTGCTGTCTAAATTGGTCAGACTGAACTTCCCTGAGACATCCGGAACCGTCGCAAATAAGCATTATGATTAATCATGCTCGAAACATGATTCACGCTGAGTACGTCGCTTCGATAGCTTCATGAATGGCAAATAGGTTTACAATTTTAACCGATTACATACACATCAGTGATGAATTAATAAAATATACCATTTAAAACATTCAAATGACAGCAGAAATATAAAAAAGAAATAAACAAACAACAGCTGATGTCGTTTTTCAGTTATCAAATGCGACATCTAACAGCAAACGCACAGACTAGTTTTCGCGAGCAAATGTCAAAATTCCGCACGGAAGAAGTAAAAATATTTCGCGACCTCATTTCGCAAGAGGTGCATACTAAGCGTAAAGCTTATGGGAATTTCATATGTGACCGGACGGTTCAGTCTACATGTATTTCCGGAACAATGTAAGCGATCCGTGCGAAGTTTCATAGACGTCTATGGGAAAAATATACGTTTTATTTGAGACAAAGTTTATGAAAATCGACCCAACCATATCCGATAAACTGGTGTGAGTGTGTTAATTTTGATAGGTTGATTTTCTGGGGCACTTCCGGAGCCGTCTATGATAATCAATATGGTCAATGAGATTTCGTTGGCCGTCAGTGTCCTACAACTGCAAATGCAAAATATTTGACATACATTTTAGTGAAATTTTTACCTTTTGGCATTCATCGTGGTATCGGTTTGAATTGGAATTTTCTATGCAACCCCACGCCACAACCCGTAACATCGGAACTGGAATTTTGATTGGGATGAAATTTGGCATCCACTTACGAGTATGAAACACATTTCAGACTAAGTTTAGTCCAAAAATGTCAAGCCATCCTCGAGAAAACGATGTCACTGTTGTTCTGAATTTAGTTGCTTCCGCCGAGGCTTCCAGAACCGATAATTGGGGCCAATGTGGCCAAAGAGACTTTGAATGGCTGTTAGTGACCAAGTACTACAGATCCTAGCAGATGTTGTCATATTTTGGAAAAATTGTCACCTTTTACATTCATCGCAGAAATCTGTTTAAACCGGGATTTGCTGCATGATCGTAATTCAGGAACCGGAAATAATTCAGGAACCGGAAGTCGGATCCATTTGAAATTCAATTGCAGCCGATCAGAATTTAAAACTTAGTTTGTACAAATCGGTCCAGCCATCACTGAGGAAAATGAGTGACATTTTTGACGCATACGCACATACATACACACACACACATACAGACTTTCCGATCTCGACGAACTGAGTCGAATGGTATAGCAGACGCGGCCCTCCGGGCCTCGGTTAAAAAGTCAAAGTTCGGAGCGATTGCATAACCTTTCTATATGAGAAAGACAAAAAAATTGCCAAAATCCAAAAAAGTAAATCATCGTCAAATTTTTTTTTGAAATTGCTTCAAATATCGGTGTTTTATGCATAGACTGGCAAATCCAAGTAATTTTTCACCTATTTTAAATTAAAAAGTTTTGCATCATTTTTGATTTGATATCATAGTGGTACCAGTTTATATGGGAAATTGCTGTGTGGCCACACTCTTAAACCCGTAACTCCGGCACCAGAATTCCGATCGACACAAAATTCAATAGCAGCCGATGGGAAGGTTGTACCTTTCATTTGAGACTAAGTTTGGGTAAATCAGTCCAGCCATCTCTGAGACAATTGAGTGACATTTTTGACACATACATACACACATATACACACACATACATACATGCCGCGAAAACTGGAACCACGCAACAAACGGCGTCCAGCTTACTGGTGGAACGAGACGCTTGGTACGTTACGCGCTGCTTGTCTCAGCCAGAAGGCGGGCCCAAAGAGCGTAAGGCAGCGTTTCGGGAAGCTAGGGCCGCTTTAAAACGGGAGATCAGACTTAGTAAGTCAGAGTGCCACAAGGAGCTATGCTGAGAAGTAGACGCCAATCCCTGGGCTGACGCATACCGAGTCGTGATGGCGAAAATGAAGGGTCCGACGACACCAGCCGAAATGTGTCCGAGCAAGCTGAAGATAATCGTCGAGGGTCTTTTCCCGAAGCACGATCCAACTATATGGCCACCGACACCGTACGGCGAAGAAGAAGGAACAAACACGGATCGGCAAGTGACTAACGACGAGCTAGCAGTAGCATCGAAGCGCCTAAAATCAAAGAAAGCCCCTGGTCCGGATGGAATACCAAACGTGGCACTGAAAGCTGCGATCCTGGCATATCCGGACATGTTCAGGATAGTGATGCAGAAGTGCCTAAATGAAGCAACTTCCCCGAAACGTGGAAGGTATAGAAGCTGGTGTTGCTGCCGAGGCCAGGGAAGCCAGCTGGCGATCCGACCTCGTACAGGCCCATATGCCTGCTGGATGCACTCGGAAAACTCCTGGAAAGGATCATTCTTAACAGGTTGACGAAATTCACGGAAGGTGAGTGCAGACTGTCCAAGATGCAGTTCGGTTTCCACAAAGGAGCATCGACAGTGGATAGTGCTCGAGAGTGCTGAGAACTCATTTAAACAGAAGCGAAGAGGAGATCGATACTGCGCTGTGGTCACGATAGATGTGAAGAACGCGTTCAACAGTGCCAGCTGGGAAGCCATCGCTGCAGCGCTGCATAGAATGAGGGTTCCCGACTATCTATGCCAGATCCTGAAGAGCTACTTTCAGAGCAGAGTGCTGCTGTACGAGACGAGCGAAGGGCAGAAGTCATTGCGTGTCACAGCGGGCGTTCCTCAGGGCTCCATTCTCGGTCCAACCCTTTGGAACGGGATTTACGATGGGGTCTTAACGCTGCAGCTTCCTAGGAAAGTGAAAATCGAAGGTTTCGCGGACGACGTGTCACTAACGGTGATGGGTTGTTACACTTGAAGAAGTGGAGGTGTCGGTGATGGAGACAATAGACGTGTTCGAGAGCTGGATGAACGGGGTCAAGCTGCAAATAGCTCACCACAAGACGGAGGTGTTGTTGGTCAGTAACTGCAGATCGGTTCAACGGATGCAGATCGACATGAGAGGGCACGTGATTGCATCGAAGCGTGCATTGAAGCAATTGGGAGTTATAATCGACGACCGGTTGAGCTTCAACAACCACGTTGATTACGCCTGTGAAAAGTCGGCGAAGGCAACGAACGCAATAGCGAGAATCAAGCCAAACGATATGGGGTTCCTGCCTGGAGTGCTGCGCTGAAAACCACGCGGAACCGTGAAAAGCTAAACAGGACATTCCGACTGATGGTCGTACGAGTCGCGAGTGCCTACAGAGCAATATCGTCGGAGGCAGTATGCGTTATCGCCGGGATGATCCCCATCTGCATTACCCTGACGGAGGACGAGGGATGCTATCAGCGGAGAAATGCATGTAACGCTAGGAGACTGGTTCGAGCGGACTCGTTGGCTAAATGGCAACAGGAGTGGCACAGCGCGGAGAAAGGAAGGTGGACCCACCGCCTCATCCCAAATGTATCGGCCTGGGTACATAGGAAGCATAGAGAGGTGAACTTCTATTTGACGCAGTTTTTGTCCGGGCACGGATGCTTCCGGAAGTACTTGCATCGGTTTAGATATGCTTCGTCACCCCTTTGGCCGGAGTGTGCGACTATGCAGGAGACACCGGAACACGTGGTCTTCGAATGCCCTAGATTCGAAGAAGTTCGTAGGGGTATACCTGGTATGACAGTGGACAATATCGTCGAGGAGATGTGCCGATCATACATGGGACGCTGTCAACAGAGTGGTCTCGAGCATACTCTCAGAGCTGCAGAGGAAGTGGCAAAAGACCAACAAGAAGCCACAAATCGGGGTTCGAGAGAAATTCCGCCGCTCGGGAACTCTCCAACTGTGTAGACTAGGTCCACCGCCGAGGACTAGTTGAGTAGTAAGTGACGTAGCACCGAGTTGGGTCGTCGAGGCGCCTGGGAATCGGACGTCAAGCTTCACCGGAATCGCTGAACCGACCTCGACATCCTACCGGGTAGCTCGTGAGTAGGCTTGATCCACCGCCGGGGATTAGACCGAGTAGACCGCGTCGCAGAGCTACCAGTGGTCGTTGGGGCGCTGGTGAACCGGAAGTTGCGCTCCACCCGGAATCGCCGGATAGACTTCAGTACCTACTGTATGGCCCGTTGAGTAGGCTAGATCCACCGCCGGGGACTAGATCGAGTAGATCGGGACGACGCGGAGGCTCACAAAAACGAACATCGGAATCAGGAGAAATCTACCGCTCGGCTGTAGGAGAATAGGCTAGATCTATTGTTGGTGACTAGACTGAGTAGTTCGCGAACAAGTGAGGGCTGGAGCTGAATGGCTCATCGGGAAAGTAGAGCGAAACGGAATGAGAGGAAGCCAAAGGGCTCAAGAAATTGTGGTGCTAAAACAAAAGAAGAATCGGTATCGGGAGAGCCTCCTTCGCCGGGGAACTCTCCGTCGGCGTAAGCTAGATCCACCGCCGGGGACTAGATTGAGTAGACCGAGACGAAATACCACCAGTCGCAGGTCGTCGGGGCATCAGCGAACCGAACGCCTTGCTCCACCGGAATCGCTGAACTGCCCTCGACATCTGGATGGTTGGCTCGGTTTCGGGAGAATTTCTCTCGCCGGGGAATTCTCCGTCGGAGTAGGCTAGGTCCATCGTCGGGGACTAGACCGACTAGTTCCCGAGCAAGTCTGGTGCTCAACGAGTAAACGGCGCTGAATGGTGCGAGAAGGGAGTTGCGGTGCTAACTTGCACAAGGGAGCCGAAGGGCTTGGTGAATTAGACAGTCTGAAGTTTGCCGCCCAGACTTTATTCGTAGGGGAGGAGCACTAAGCCTTGACTCACAGCCAGCTTTCCGATTGCCATGCAGAACTTGCCAGTCTGTGTGGATGGTAGAGAATTGGTGGTGTGTAGAGGAGTGGGGCTGTAATCCTGTGGAAGAAACGAACTAGTAAGTAGTTGAATTAGAGTGTGTGCTATGCACATAAAAACCCCTCCCGGAGTAATGCCGTAAGGTAGTGCCGGGGAGGAATAAGGTTCTGGGCAAGAGCAGTCGTTTTTTTAGCGGGTTGGGTGATGGCAACCCAAACCCGTCCCCTGGGGTTTTGTGCATTTTCCCTCAGGTCTAGGGTTTTCCTGAAAAGTTTTTTACTGTTCTCTAAAAAACATACATACACACACATACAGACTTTTTCCGATCTCGATGAAATGAGTCGAATGGTATATGTCTCTCGGCCCTCCGGGACTCGGTTAGAAAGTCGGTTTTTGGAGCAATTGCATAAGCTTTCTGTATGAGAAAGGCAAAAAATTTTCGAGATAGCATAAAATCTCGACGTTTCATGCATTTTAAAGATGTTTGTTATCAAAAATACGAATTCGATTTCTGAAATTTCATGGGGTCCCACATTTGAAAAAAAATTTGAGTTCCGGCTTATATGGGAATTTCATATGTGACTTGACGGTTCAGTCTATATTTCCGGAACCATACAAGCGATCTGTGCAAAATTTTACAGACATCTGTGGGGATTATATAGCTATCATTTGGGACTAAGTTTTTGAAAATCGGCCCAACCATTTCCGAGAAACTGATTTGAGTTTGCTAGTTTTGAAAGATGGCCGCTGTTCCCGGGCCCTTCCGCAACCGTCTATGGTGGTCAATGTAGTCAACGAAAGTTTGTTTGGCCGTCGGTGACCTATAACTGCAAATTTAAGTTGATTGAGAGACATTTTAGCGAAATTTTTACCTTTTTTGCTTTCATCGGAGTATCGGTTTGAATCACAATTTGCTGTGTGATCGCACGCCACAATCCGTAACTCCGGAACCGGAAGTCGGTTCGGGATAAAATTTAATAGCCATTTACGGGGACGGAACATCTTTCATTTGAGACAGAGTTTGGGTGATTCGGTCTAGCCATCTCCGAGAAACCTATGTGACTGTTATTCTGAATTTGGATAGTTCCGCCGGGGCTTCCGGAACCGATGATGGTGGCCAATGTGACCAAAGAGACTTTGAATGGCTGTTAGTGACCTAGTACTACAAATCGAAGCAGTTGTGGTCACATTTTGGAAAAAAATCACCATTATACACTCATTGCAGAATTTATTAAAATCGAGATTTTCTATGTGATCGTACTCATCACCCTGTAATTCCGGAACCGGAAGTAGGATCCATTAGAAATTCAATAGCAGCCTATGGGAACGGTGCACCTTTCATTTGCGACTAAGATTGTGAAAACCAGTTCAGCCATTTCTGAGAAAAGTGAGTGAGATTGTGTTCGCGTACACACACATACGCACATACACACATACATACACACACGTGCATACAGACACAGACATTTGCCGAACTCGACGAGCTGAATCGAATGGTATATGTCACTCGGCCATCTGGGCCTCCGTTAAAAAGTCGGTTTACAGAGCAATTGCAATACCTTTCTATCGAGAAAGGCAAAAAGGTGCGAAATCGGCAAAGTTCCAAAAGGTCGGTTATTATGAATTTTTTTTTCGTGATAACATAAAATCTCGACGTTTCATGCATTTTAAAGATGGTTGGCATCAAAAATACGAATTCGATTTCAGAAATTTTATTAGTTCCCCCTTTGCAAAAAATTTTGAGCTCCGGCTTATATGGGAATTTCATATGTGACCGCACGGTTCAGTCTATATTACCAGAACCATAAAGCGATCCGTGCGAAATTTTATAGACATTTGTGGGGATAATATAGCTATCATTTGGGACTAAGTTTGTGAAAATCGGCCCAACTATTTCCTAGAAACTGATATGAGTTTGCTAGTTTTGAAAGATGGCCGCTTTTCCCGGGCACTTCCGGAACAGTCTATGGTGGTAAATGTAGTCAACGAAAGTTTGTTTGGCCGTCGGTGACCTATAACTGCAAATTTAAGTTGATTGAGAGACATTTTAGCGAAATTTTTACCTTTTTTGCTTTCATCGGAGTATCGGTTTGAATCACAATTTGCTATGTGATCGCACGCCACAACCCGTAACCCCGGAACCGGAAGTCGGTTCGGGATAAAATTTATTAGCTATTTACGGGGACGGAACATCTTTCATTTGAGACTAAGTTTGGTTGATTCGGTCTAGCCATCTCCGAGAAACCTATGTGACTGTTATTCTGAATTTGGATACTTCCGCCGGGGCTTCCGGAACCGATGATGGTTGCCAATGTGACCAAAAAGACTTTGAATGGATGTTAGTGACCTAGTACTACAAATCGAAGCAGTTGTGGTCACATTTTGGAAAAATTTTCACCATTATACACTCATTGCAGAATTTATTAAAATCGACATTTTCTATGTGATCGTACTCATCACCCTGTAATTCCGGAACTGGAAGTCAGATCCATTAGAAATTCAATAGCAGCCTATGGGAACGTTGCACCTTTCATTTGGGACTAAGTTTGTGAAAATCGGTTCAGCCATCTCTGAGAAAAGTGAGTTAGATTGTGTTCGCGTACACACACAGACGCACATACACACACATACATACACACAGACATTTGCCGAACTCGACGAACTGAATCGAATGGTATATGTCACTCGGCCCTCAAAACCTTGTTAAAAAGTCGATTTTCAGAGCAATTGCAATTTTTTTTTCGTGATAACATAAAATCTCGACGCTTCATGCGACGTTCAAAGATGTTTGGCATCAAAAATACGAATTCGATTTCTGAAATTTCATGGGGTCCCACCTTTGAAAAAAAATTGAGTTCCGGCTTATATGGGAATTTCATATGTGACCGGACCTTTTTACCTTTTTTGCTTTCATCGGGGTATCGATTTGAATCACAATTTGCTGTGTGATCGCACGCCACAACCCGTAATTCCGGAACCGGAAGTCGGTTCGGGATAAAATTTAATAGCCATTTACGGGGACGGAACATCTTTCATTTGAGACTAAGTTTAATTGATTCGGCCTAGCCATCTCCGAGAAACAGATGTGACTGTTATTCTGAATTTGGATACTTCCGCCGGGGCTTCCGGAACCGATGATGGTGGCCAATGTGACCAAAAAGACTTTGAATGGCTGTTAGTGACCTAGTACTACAAATCGAAGCAGTTGTGGTCGCATTTTGGAAAAAAATTCACCAAATATGGCCGCTCATTGCAGAATTTATTAAAATCGACATTTTCTACGTGATCATACTCATCACCCTGTAATTCTGGAACCGGAAGTCGGATCCATTAGAAATTCAATAGCAGCCTATAAGAACGTTGCACCATTCATTTGGGACTAAGTTTGTGAAAATCGGTTCAGCCATCTCTGAGAAAAGTGTGTGAGATTGTGTTCGCGTACACACACAGACGCACATACACACACACACATACATACATACACAGACAGACATTTGCCGAACTCGACGAGCTGAATCGAATGGTATATGTCACTCGGCCCTCCGGGCCTCCTTCAAAAAATCGATTTTCAGAGCAATTGCAATTCCTTTCTATTGAGAAAGGCAAAAACGTGCGAAATCGGCAAAGTCCCAAAAAGTCGATTTTTATGAAAAAAATTGTGTTCGTGATAACATAAAATCTCGACGTTTCGTGCATTTTAAAGATGTTTGGCATCAAAAATACGAATTCGATTTCTGAAATTTCATGAGGTTCCACTTTTGAAAAAAAAAAATTGAGTTCCGGCTTATATGGGAATTTCATATGTGACCGGACGGTTCAGTCTATATTTCCGGAACCATATAAGCGATCCGTGCGAAATTTTACAGACATCTGTGGGGATAATATAGCTATCATTTGGGACTAAGCTTGTGAAAATCGTTCCAACCATTTCCGAGAAACTGATATGAGTTTGCTAGTTTTGAAATATGGCCGCTTTTCCCGGGCACTTCCGGAACCGTCTATGGTGGTCAATGTAGTCAACGAAAGTTTGTTTGGCCGTCGGTGACCTATAACTGCAAATTTATGTTATTTGAGAGATATTTTAGCGAAATTTTTACCTTTTTTGCTTTAATCGGGGTATCGGTTTGAATCACAATTTGCTATGTGATCGCACGCCACAACCCGTAACCCCGGAACCGGAAGTCGGTTCGGGATAAAATTTAATAACCATTTACGGGGACGCAACATCTTTCATTTGAGACTAAGTTTGGTTGATTCGGTCTAGCCATCTCCGAGAAACCGATGTGACTGTTATTCTGAATTTGGATACTTCCGCCGAGGCTTCCGGAACCGATGATGTCAATGTGACCAAAAAGACTTTGAATGGATGTTAGTGACCTAGTATTACAAATCGAAGTGGTCACATTTTGGAAAATTTTTCACCATTATACATTCAATGCAGAATTTATTAAAATCGACATTTTCTACGTGATCGTACTCATCACCCTGTAATTCCGGAACCGAAAGTCGGATCCATTAGAAATTCAATAGCAGCCTATGGGAACGTTGCACCTTTCATTTGGGACTAAGTTTGTGAAAATCGGTTCAGCCATCGCTGAGAAAAGTGAGTGAGATTGTGTTCGCGTACACACACAGACGCACACACACATACATACATACACACATACATACACACAGACATTTGCCGAATTCGACGAACTGAATCAAAAGGTATATGTCACTCGGCCCTCCGTTAAAAAGTCGATTTTCAGAGCAATTGCAATACCTTTCTATTGAGAAAGGTAAAACACGAAGTGAGAATTGAGTCAATCCAAAAGCAGTTTCTATTATATGCACTACGCAAGTTAAGATGGACAGAATTCCCTCTTCCATCTTATGAAGCATGTTGTATGTTGATAGATATTCAAACATTGAAAGAACGTCGGGACTATGCAATGATCTCGTTTCTAAACGATTTCGTCATGCAGCGTATTGACTCATTTTACATATTGTCAAAATTAAATTTATATGCTCCTACTCGTCAATTACGCAATAGAAATTTGTTCGCGATAGGTTATCACCGTACAGACTATGCTGAACTCAGACCACTAAACCAGATGATGGCTGTGTATAACGAGCATTGTGAAAGTATTGACCTTACCATGCCCCGAACAAGTTTAAAACAGTTTTTCAACTCTTTGCAGCATCATAGTACATAGGAATAGTATACAGTATGGTATACAAGCAATTAATATTTGTATAATGTAGTCTACAATTGATTGACGAATAAATAAACTTAAATTCAATAAATTCGAACTACAAATGTTCTTGAACATGGACTTCAGAAGTCTCCTCTTTGGTCATATTACGGTCTTCAATTAAATGTTCCTCAATCGTTTGTTTTTCGACATCCATTGGTTTGAACATTTTTAAATAATTTAACCAAAAAGAGCAGGCGACCTACCGTTAAGAATTTTTTTTTGATTATTCTAACTCGATAAATAAATAGCTGTAAAGAAAGAAAATCGAGGGTTGTCCAAAATAAGTTGATATCAATTTTTAAGACATTTTGTGGACACCATTCATTTAAGATTTTTTAGATAAAACATTACGAAGAAACCTTTTCAAACACGTGACATGCATAAAACCAAGTCAGACAAACTAATTAAATCGACAAAAAATATTATAATTGTGCATTTAAATCTAATTTGAAAATGTATCATTTCCACCGGTTCCTCCTGGCTATCGTTGAAACATGAAACGTTTTCGGTGATATTTTTGAAAACTTTGGATACTGTTTAATTTTAAATAATTAGAGATGAACTAATGATATTGAAACTTAATAGACAACCCAAGGAATGTAATTGCTGCATCAAACCAAACAAATGCAGAGAAACTTGGCAGTGCAGGAGGCAAATACATTAACAGGGTCTAAAATATGTAGGGGTCCAAATTAGGTTGGTTACCCTATTTTAATATTCCCCTGGTAGTCTAAAAATGCTTCATAAACTCGTAAATGAACTTTCCGAAGTAACTCGTATCAAATCATCAACAAAAAATCATAATATCAGCATCCAATAAGCCAACACCATCTCCTTTACACAACGAAATAACCAGTTCACACTACGGCTTGCCAGAGGAAACACACAGTTCTCGAAAATATGCATTGGGGTAGGTTGGCCGAGTTTTGTGCGGGGTTAGTTGGCCGTGTTGTAAATTTAGCGTAGAGCAATTTGCACTTCAATATTTGCGAAATGCCAACCTTTTTCAAAGCGAAATTTGATATCATGCTAATATTGAATTATAAGGAAAAACATACACGTAATAAAAATAAATTAAGATTATTACCAAATAGAAATAAGATATTAGAATCATGAAAAGTTGGAATTCTCTATAAAAAGTTGATTCCGATATTTTATGAATTAAATGCCAAGCAAGTTTCAGAGTATCTGGCGTGTGCCGCTTCAATCCTGAAATTTTTCCTCCTGAGGATTTTCTGGCAGGATTTGTCACAGATAGACCCAACCCCGAACAATACTGGTACATTAGCATAGAATCTGCTGCAGATGTAAGCCTCCCTGAAGACGTCAGACCTCTCCACAAGGCGAATGCACGATCTGATTCGAAGTAGCGGCAACGTCGTAAACGCCGATCGGCTTAAATTTTGACCGATTCCCCAATAAAAGCAGAATTTGATGAAAAAATGAAATCAAACGTAAGCGTACGCTGGCGGATGAAAAAAAGCAGCGAGAGCAGATAAAAAGTTCACTAAAGGGCACAAAACTCCAAAAAGGTTAAAAAGACTACAAAGTGAAAAATGGGTTTTATTTTCTTTACCTATACATATACGAAAAATGATGTTTTTTGGAGCTTGAGTTTCAGCTTGTGCGCACACCCCTGGCTGCTACTCCGTTATCGATCGGGACTAGCTGAAGTTGCACAGGGAATCAGTAGATAATTATGCTTGGGATTAGTGAAACATCTTTCAATGTACAACTCCTGGTAATCCTAAAGTGTTTCTGATCAATACCGGTGCGCCAGCCAGGCCCGAACGTAGATCGCGGAAGGAAAGGGAAGGAATTGTTATTCCGACACTAGCTTTTGCTAGAGGCCGTATATACTACTGCGCACTCCACGTTTATCATGGGAGGAGGATATTTTTTTTGTTAGTAGAGTATAGAAGTGGGAAGTAGAAGTATATTCTTTACTGACGCCAGAGAGGTAATTCCACTACCTGGACTAGATATCGATCCACCAATTTCATGGACCGGGGATCAACGGCATTACTTCCCTTCCGAAAGAAGACGTGACCAAAAATTTTTTCACCTCAGAAAAATCTCAACGACCTCGGCTGGAATTGAACCCAGGCCAACTGGAATGAGTGGCGGTCACGCTTACCTCTCAACCACCGGCGCCGTCCATATACGAAAAATGATGTTTTTTAATCAATAAAGGTTTTCCCACTGATACATTTGACGTGTTTAACTTATTTTACCAAACTCGGCCAAACTGCCCCAGCCCTGGGGTTGGTTGGCCGATTTTTCTTTTCGCATTTATTTTCTAATAACTTTTTCCCTGATTCTTTTCATGAATGAAAAAAACATATGTGCTCAAAAGTTGTATTTTCATGACAGCACAAACCGTTTTTCAAAAAGTCTAACCAGAATGAGTACAGAAATTCCGAAAGCAACCAGCCCCGGTCTCCCCGAGGTAGAATAAATTGGCAAACTGTATTGAGTAGAGTAGGAAATGTCAAAGAAGCAGTGACTAAATTTAATTAAATGTAACGAATTTAATCTCTGAAACAATAGCAGTAAAAAGAAGAAGAAGCGGTCAACAGCCTGTGTGGTTCAACCAACATCTGAAAAATTCAAAAAATAGAAAACAAAAGGCACATAAAATGTACAAAAAAGAACATAGCATTACAAATCGTCAAAACTATTTGGATATTTGCTCCCAACTTGACATAGCCATTAACACTGCACATGAAGAATATAATCGTAAAATCGAGAATGAAATCAAGACCTGCCAAAAGAATTTTTTCAATTAAGTGAAAACGAAATTGAAAAGTAGCAGCTTTCCATCCCAAATGCATTTTGACGGACATGTAGGAAAAAACAATACTGAAATTTGCAATTTATTTGGAAAATTCTTTCAAGAAGTCTATACTTCTTATTCCGAAACAGACCGCGACCGCGACTACTTTTCATTTATACCTGAATTTTCAAATGACATTTCCGTCCACGAACTATCTGAACACGAAATTTTCACTACATTAAAAATCTTAGACGCATCAAAAGGACCAGGACCGGACGGAATAGCGGCAATATTTTTAAAAAATCTAGCAGAAGAATTCACTGGAAATCATCCTTTTAAGTGCCAATTTTTAAAGCAGGCGCTAAATCGGACATCCGAAACCATCGTGGGATTGACATTATATCATGCATTCCCAAATTATTCGAAAAACTAGTAAATGACAAAATATTTCAGCAAATCAAAAATCAAATAACAAGCAAGCAGCATGGTTTTTATAAAGGCCGCCTAACAACATCAAACCTTTTAGAATTTGTAACATTTACTGTAAATGCAATGGACAATGGCAACCATGTGGAAACACTCTACACAGATTTTAGTAAAGCATTCCATCGTATTGACATACCTTTATTACTCTTCAAACTACAAAAATATGGCATAGAAAATAAACTATTGAAATGGCTCGAATCATATTTACGAAACGTGAACAAACAGTTCGCTTTCAGAATATACTCTCGGAACCAATTTCTGTCATCTCTGGCGTACCCTAGGGTTCCCACTTAGGCCCTCTTCTTTTTATTTTGTACGTAAGTGACATTACCTTTATACTTAAACATCTTAAAGCGGTTATATGCAGACGTTTCACCTACAATGTTGAAGACCCTTGCTCAATAAAATCATTACACAATACATATGTCAGGCCAATTTTGGAATATTGCAGCATAGTATGGAACCCATACACTGTCCCGTACGAAGAACGCATCGCATCAGTCCAAAAACAATTTATTTTGTACGCACTTCGTAAACTAAACTGGACGACATTTCCTCTTCCATCGTATAAAGCACGTTGCATGCTCATTAATATACAAACCCTCAAAGAACGCCGCGAATTTGCCATGCTTTGCTTTATCAACGACATTATTTCTCAACGTGTACAATCCGCATCATTACTTTCGCAAATAAAATTGGATGTGCCTAGCCGACAACTAAGAACTCGTAATTTATTCCAAGAACAATCTTTTAGGACAAACTATGCTAAAAATGGCCCTATCAATAGAATGATGCGTCATTATAATGAAAATTGTGCAATAATTTACCTTTCCATATCTAGAAAACAAATTAAATCTGAACTTAACCGAATGTATAGTATATAAGTAAATTTTGTAAAACCATTATATGTCGTCTACATACGGTTGACGAAAATAAATAAATAAATAAATAGATATGGCCTAAAGGAATACTAACTACCGTGCGCTCCCTTCAAGAAGGATTTATATGGAGACGCATGGTAGTTGAATAGAATTGCAGTGGAAATATCTTACCACAGACAAACAGACATAACACTCTAAAACTCACTGTTCCTCATGTTGAAAACAGTTAGTTAACACACTCAGAATGGTGGCGCTACTGTTAATCTTCAGAAGCTTGTGGGTAGTAGTCTGGTAGGGGAATTGTGGGAAAAACCGACACTGTGGGTAAAACCGACACCCCACAACATTTCCTAGAAATCAAATTTTTATTCATTTCATAGTGATACATTATTATTAGTACGTTTATTTAGAGCATTTGAAGAAAAAATGGATTTACGTTAGTACGCCGAATGTAATAAAAATAAACAAAATATACGACAGCAGCGTTCATACTCGTCTGGATGTTAAATTTCGTTGGTAGATTTTAAGGTTATAACCGAACAAAAGCTTTTCAAATCACCACATTTTTCAGTACCTATTATTATCGGCCTGTCCTATGATCTAGGTGCATTGAAGACGAGTTTGAGAAATTCAATATTTTTAATCGCTTTTATAAAAAAATGTGCGCTGTTGGGGTAAAACCGACACCCTATGGTTAGGGTAAAACCGACATGCTATTAAGATGGTTGTGTATATTTGCGATTCATTTCAAAATACTGGGGATCTTTGTGACACTTCAATTACCCTATTAGAACACTATAGTATCAACAGAAATGCACAGAAATACTTTTATTGTGTTTATTTCTTGTAAGTCTCTTTAAAAATCAAAAATTGGAATTTTTGCTTATCTGATTCTATCGAAGCTGTTGCTATTTCTGCAAAAAGCTCATCAAACCGAATTTCTAGTGTTCTCTTGGTTTGTCATAGACGAACTTTATCACAATGAGACAGTGATCTTATGTATACCCCAATAGATCGTTGATGATCAGAGTCCGAAAAATCAAATCTGATGACATCGCAATAGCGAAGCTGGACAAACGCGGCATTCATGGACAACTTCTGCGCTGATTTCGTTCCTACCTCGATGGAAGGCAACTCCAAATCAGCATTAAGGACTGTCTATCTGCACCATTCTTCGCTACATCCGGCATACACAAGTTTTACTAAGAAGTGTGTGTGTGTCACTTATAAGTGAATGAATCCAATTAGCAGAACGTAGAACGCTTGCAAATCTTCTCTTACGAAATAATATGAAACTGGAGGTTGCAACGATGTGCGCAAGGATTATTTGGAAATACTCATGAATAAATAATCCTATAGCATAAAATACTCTTATTTATACGCTTTCGAACTTTCTTCCCCTCACTACATGATGAAACAATAAAAAGCACATATTTGTATCATACATACTCACACTTTATTAATCACGCATATATCTAATTTTTAATAAAGATAAAGATTTTAATAAAATGGAGAGAAAATAAATTAAAGAGGGTGTCGATCTTACCCCTATAGGGTGTCGGATGTCGGTTTTACACGCAGTGCCTACAAAAAGTCATTTTGTTTTCCAAGTTATACAACCAATAATTTTTAATGAAATTAATTTTTTGAAGCGCTGAAAAAATTAAGTCTTGTTAAGAATTTTCTTAAGAAGAATTCTGCATAAAAACTATAATTTTATTGGTTTGGTGGCAACTTAGAAAAATTGTTAAGCTTAAGGTGTCGGTTTTAACCACAATTCCCCTACATAACTAGAATGGGTTCCTAATATAAGGTTGTGTTATGTCAAAACAGGAAATGTGGAGTGACAATCGTAAACTCGTTTAGTTTCTGTACAACTTCAATTTAAACACAAATAATATACTTGTAAAAGTCTTGTATAATGTGACTACGCGATGTATGCACATAAAGTGAGTTTTTAAAGTCGCTGAAAATCACTTCAATTGACGCTACACGAAAATGTCGCACTGCTATACGACAGAATTTTTGCCCGACGTTTTGCCAATAACGTATTGCCAACAATGACGTACCCGAAAGTCACCTACTAAGAATGGTGTAATGATCCTCAATGTAATAGAATGTGTGTATATTAGAATAATGCAGTAACCCGGGACTGGATATAAAAACTTGTTTTTTATTAAAAATAAATAAATAAGTTTTATTGTAATTGGACTTTTTCTTGATTTGATTTTACAATCTAGAAACGAGCTCCAGTACTACGTGAATTTGTGGTGCCTTATCTACAGCAAAAGCTGGTTTAAACTATCCTATCTTTCTTTCATCCATTTGGTAAATTTTGTCAATCTCCTCGCTGATTCAACCTGTCTCACTCATCTACCTCTCCCCGAATCTTGTCCAGGTTTCCCATCAACACATGTCTTTTCTTCAATATTTCGGCTTCCATGGTATTTTTCCGGGTTTCCTTTCGGTTCCGATTCATTCAACCCGCCCGAGAAACGCTCCTAGAAGGGGTTCAACAACAGCAGTTGTTCTTAGCATTGTATTGCAGGCCACACCCCAGCGAAGAATCGTTGCAGGTCCTGTACAACAGCAATATGTCTGCTGTTTTGGACGTAACAGTATCCTCGTGGCGGTTCAAATTTAGATAGACGGAGCTTTGATGCACGATAAACTAGATTGGACATCGTAATCGATGCTGACAAATCTGCTGGCTGTTGGATGTGAGCAACATTTCGATGAAACAGCACATTTGCCACTTACATTGTTTACATTGTTTATGTTTATTACGTTCACCAGCAGGCCCCTTGGCCCCAATGGTGGTTGCTTAAACTAATTACATTTTAAAATTGACAACATTTTCACTTTTATCGCATTCCGCTTCCTGTTGAAGTCAAAGGCCGTCGCCACACTGTTAAAAATTCGTTGGAGTCCGGTAACAGCGCTCTGGCAACCATATTTGGTTCTCCTGAACGGAACTCGCAGACGGGAGTTATTGCGTAGAGCTCGAACGCGGGCTTGAAGATCCAGACGTCCGAGTATTGTAGGGCAATCCACTCTGGCAGAGAGTAAGTCCGAGACGAACAGGGCTCGAGAGCAGTCCCTCCGAATTCTGAGTGTATCGAGGTGTATTAGCTGGCAACGGTTTTCATAGCTCGGCAGCTGAAATCTGTTTCGCCATGGGAGATGACGAAGGGCGAAGCGTATGAACCTGCGTTGGACAGCCTCGATTCTGTCAATCCCGTTCTGGTAGTACGGATTCCAAACAGCTGAACAATATTCTAACGTTGAGCGGACCAACGCGCAGTAAAGCGATTTAGGACAATATACGTCCGTGAAGTTTTTCGCTATTCGGAAGATGAACCCAAGCTGTCGTGATGCCTTATCCACGATGTATGACGTATGTGGTTTGAACGTAAAAGCCGAATCCATGATGACTCCGAGATCTTTGATGTGAGAGTGTCTTGGAATGCTCGAGCCGAAGAAATGGTAGTTAAACTGAGTCGGTTGGCGTTTCCGCGTGGACGTAACGATTGAGCATTTGCTCGGGTTTAAAACCATTCTGTTTAGATCACACCACGTACTGAAGCTGTTCAGTTCCCTCTGAAGAAGCTCGATATCGGTTTTATACCGTATTTGTTGAAAAATTTTCATGTCGTCGGCGAAAGAAAGGCGGGGTCCTTGTAATGTGAAATTGACGTCATTAAAGTAGAGGAGGAATATTACTGGACCGAGATGGCTTCCTTGTGTATGCCGGATGTAGCGAAGAATGGTGCAGATAGACAGTCCTTAATGCTGATTTGGAGTTGCCTTCCATCGAGGTTGGAACGAATTCAGCGCAGAAGTTGTCCATGAATGCCGAATTTGTCCAGCTTCGCTATTGCGATATCATGGTTGATTTTGTCGAAGGCCGCAGATAGATCCATATAAATAGCATCGGTTTGCAATCCGTCAGCGAATCCATCCATTACATATGTTGTGAACGAGAGCAGGTTTGTCGTTGTCGATCGTGTAGGCATGAAATCGTGTTGGTCATCTGCAATGTAGTGTTTGCAGTGAAAACAAATAGGATCTAACACAACCAGCTCGAACAGTTTTGATACAGCACTTAAACACGAGATTCCCCGATAATTGTTAATGTTCGATTTGTTTCCTTTTTTATGAACTGGGAACATGTGCGCTGCTTTCCAGCAGGAAGGAAATGTACCAGTAGTGACTGATAGCTCGAAGACTCGCCGAAGTGGTTCAAGAAGCCCGCTGATGCACTTTTTGACAAAAATCAAGAGAACACCATCTGGACCCGGGGAACAAGATGCATTCAGTTTGGCATTTGTTGCATTATCGACACACATTCGGTTGATGGTTCGTCCTAGAGAAGAAGTTAAATTAACGGCGGCAGCGACTTGTTGTGGTGGCAGGCGCTCGTTGGAAAAAACGCTTGAAAATTTGTCGGAGAACAGTTGGCAAATTTCCTTAGTGTCGTTGCCTAAAACTCCATTAAACGACATACAAGATGGCAAACCGGATTCTTTTCGCTGCTCGTTAACATACTTCCAGAACGACTTGGGCTTGGATTTCAGTTGACGCTCGACGTTTCGCTGGTGTCTAAAAAAAGGCGCGTCTGCTTTGTTGTTTGTATTCGTGGTTGAGTTGAAAGTAGTGATTTCGCATTGCAAGTGTCTTATGCTTCGAGAATTTTTTAAATGCAGCTCGTTTGGCAGATTTTAAACGTCTAAGGACGGTTGTTTGCCAGGGAGGGTGTTCATCGGTACCAATTGTTCGTTTTGGTTCATGGCGGTCGATAAGGTAGTTAAGAATACTAGAAAACGTCATCGCTGCTTCGTTCGCGTCGTCATTGTTAATATTTTCGTCACAGTTTATATCCAATAGCGTGCTAACGATGCTGTCGTAGTCAGCGTTTTTAAAATCGTAGACGATAGAGCTTGAGACGTCTTCAAAATTCACTCCTAGGTTACCAGCGAATACAAGATGTAGTGGGGGATGATGACGCACCTGCTTGACTAAAGGAGTCGGTGCAGTGCAGCAGTACGGAGCGCAGTCCCGGGCACTTACAAAGCAGAGGTCCAATGTACGTCCATTCTCGTTGGTGACATTATTAATTTGCCGAAGAATTGCGCTGATGTAGTTGTCCAAAATACAACTGGCATTGTTAACAAGCGCAGATTTTTCGATATCCAATCGTAGAAAACCATTATTTGCTTGGCACCACGTCAAGCCAGGTAAGTTGAAGTCGCCCAGTATAACGATATCATCAGATGGGGCGGCGATTGAGGCGATAAAAGAAACGGAGGAAAGATCACGAATTCTGTCAGGTGGAAAATACACAACACACAGGAACAGATTGCGATCGGCAAGTTTCACTGATATCCACACTTGCTCGGAGCTCGCCCACTAGTCATCGTTGATCACTCGGGCTTTTATACCACGGCGAACGGCGATAAGCACACCACCGCCTGATGTCTTGTGGCTGTTGAGGCCATGCGGTCACAGCGGTAGACATCGAATGTTGAACCAAAGACCTGGCGAAACAGAGTACGGTTGTCGAGCCACGTCTCGTTCAAGGCGATAACGTCGTAACAGCAACCCGTGGTCGCGAGCAAATAGCTGTCCGTTGATGAATTTAAGCCACCAACATTCTGGTAGTAAACCTCGATGTTGTTGGAGGACGGATCAGGTACAGCAGAGAGCGAAGCCATGTTGCCGTGTAGGAAGATCCTTTCGTCAATCCCACGAACAGTATCGGAACGGCTCACGGTCGCCTGGTCGACTGTGGTGAGGGATTCGAGGCATCCCGAATCAACTGCGTCGCGCCCTAAAATACGACTATCGTCGTCGTCGAGAGAAATGGTTGGCATCTGATAACAAGATGTCGGAGCAAAAGGCAAAAAACTGGATGCGAAGAATACATCAGCGCTTGAAGTGTTCGGAACAATCTCGCTTATATTTACCCATATTCGCGTGTTACAAGTTACATTTCTCCAAAAGTGATATCGCAGTTAAAAAGCCTCATTTAACTCTCCGTCAAGATAGTGTAATTTTTACTATTTCTTCACAACAAGACTAATTATTCTCCGCCGATGTTGAAAACAAGCAGCGCTTTTGTTCATCGACGTGCCATCTTTCGTACCCGGCTTCGCTTCCATCCACAGTGTACAGTGATACCATTGTTTTCAGTATGACGAAAACGAACAAATGTGACGCTGATGCTTGTTTTGGTTCATCTGGATCACGGGGTGCGAAAATTAACTGCATGCTGTGCCCAATTAGCCTGCATCTTAAGTGTACTAACATCAACAACACCCTCGCAACAATCCGCGACTGCCCCGGTGTCGGCTGGCTGTGTCACAAATGCCGAGTGCCGACTAATCAGAACGATTCCCTTCGTGAAGCCATAAATCTTATCCTACAACGTATTACATCAACGCTAAAACTAATTGGTGACATGACGGATACCATGCAAATGCTTTGCCGTATGTGCAATAATTCTTGTGCCAGAACCATCTGCTGCCATCAATCTGGCACTCGCGCATATTTTGATAATTCGACGACCGCTGGACCCACTTTTTATGATCGTTTGGACGACCTTCAATTTGACCTGACTAATCTGTTCGATTCAATTCTCGGAGACAAATGCAAACGTCCTCGGACCAGTAGTACTTCCAGGCCTTCGTTGTCGCAACCTGATAAAATTCCGCGAATTGATGTTCCAATCAACCAATCTGTTTTAGCCAATACTATAGCCTCTGTCGTTTCAGATGTAAACCTTGGCAATAACTCGCAGGCCACTTCGATTGCATCTATCATCGGAAACTCCGTTTTGCCCTCCAACAACGTAGCAATGGATACTACCACTGCTCACGACATTACTGTTGACGAATCGAATTTTACTACCACTGCCACGTCGAATGCTCCTGCACCTGTTGCTGCTACACCTGCTACTACTATACCAACTGCTGCCATACCTGCTGCTGCTATACTTGCCGTTGCTGAATCTTCTGCTGGAGAACCAGCTCTCCGTACTACAGAGCCTATAACCTCAGCGCTTACTGCTACCATGCCTGCTGCCGCTACATTTCCATCCGTTGCTCCACACCTAGTTTCAGTGCCAATAAATTCTACACATACTGCTCGGGCATCCACCAACATCGCATCTGCTTCAGACTTAGCTCATTATACTTCGCCATCTGCAACCGAATATGCTTCCATCACTGCAGTACAAGCTCCTTTTACACCTCTAGTTGCTGCCACACCGCCAGCACCCTTTGCACTCGCCACCGCTACTGCCACCACCATCGCCAAAGCCACCTATACCACCGACATCGCCCATGCGCATATGCCGCTAATGTCACAAGCACCCATCATCACCACCTACCACGCTAATTCTTTGTCCACGCACAATACAGCTACTAAGAATATTTTATCAGCACCCTGCACATCATACTCAACCGCTGCGCTTCCCGCTGCTACATCGAATCTACTGTCAGTAGCACTATCGCCGCGCCCCGCTACCTCAACGTGTCACCAACTAGTCCCATCATTGGTACTGCAACACCCGCTTCGAGGCCAACTGAAAATAATACCAGGCAAGCTAGTGTATCTGTTATATCCAACGTACCATATTTAGGTAACCCGTTTCAATTCAATCCGGTTAGACAGAAAAATTCACATGTAATAACACCACCCTCCCCAAAGAACATCCAATCGATCAGCCCAATAGACAAATTACAACCCTTCTGGTAGCACCCCCTGCAATACATGTGTCTGAGAGTTACAATTATGGAAATTGGTACTATTTGACCAGGTTTCTACCCAGCGAATCAGAAGACAATATTATCCACTATGTTCAGTCCCGTACCAACTGCCCCCACAATTTAATTCACTGTCTGAAACTAGTCCGCCTTTCGTTTGTATCATTCAAACTATGCGTCCCGGCAGCTTTTGAGCCAGAGATTACAGCACCGAATTTCTGGCCCAACGGTGTAACAATTGCTCCTTTTTTAGATCGCAGTGCCAAACAGAATTCGAATCAACCCGGCATGCAACAAATAACACAACGCAAATCCAGTTCGTCCCGAGCACTACCACAACGAATGCAAGACATTCGCATCAACAGTCAAATACAATCACCACGTTTGTTCCCAATCGGCCCACGGTTAGTTCGTCAACCCACTCCTCGCACTCCTACACGGCTCCCAATTATACCCACATGTTACCAGTCAGCTCGGGTAATTCAGACAACTCTGCTTTAATCATCTATTACCAGCATATCGGGGGCATGGACGGTGTTATTACTGAATACAATTTGGCAATTTCTGACAACGTTTATGACATGCATGTATTCACTGAAACTTGGCTAAACAGTAATACTTTATCAAAACAAATTTTTGGTAGTTCCTACTCGGTATACAGGCAAGATCGAAGCAATGATAATAGTAGCAAACAGAGTGGTGGGGGCGTACTGATCGCCTGGAGCACAAAATTCAAATCCCGTCTGGTGTCTCTTTCTAACTGCGGTAGCGTTGAGCAAACCTGGATCGCTCTCACACTTACACACTGTACACTGTATATTTGTGTGCTTTACATTCCACCTGATCGCGTTAACGATGCCGATCTAATTGATCACCATTTGCATTCTCTTTCATTGATTACTGATAAAATTGGTTTCAACGATAGGATAATTATATTAGGCGACTTCAATCTCCCTGGTATCAAATGGGTCCGCAGCTCTTCAAATTATTTATATCCTGATGCAAATAGTTCTACAAAAGCACCAGCTACTTCAAAACTCCTAGATGATTACAACACTGGCGGTCTAGTTCAATTGAATGATGATAGAAACAGTAACAATCGCTTGCTAGATCTATGCTTTGCCAGTCAAGAGTTATCGAATACTTGTACCATAACCGTTGCTCCTTCCCCGCTAGTTAAAACTTGTCGTCATCATCCTCCCCTTCTAATGGCTATTTCGGAAGGTACTCCCGCCGTTTTCAATAATGCCGACGAGACAACATACTACTACTTCAGAAATGGAAAATTTGATGCCATGAATCAATTTCTGACATCACTAAACTGGAGCTCTCTATTATCCAACTGCGACTACAACTCTGCAGCTATGTTATGGACGCACATAACATTATATGCTATCGACCAGTTCGTACCAACAAAAACCCGTCGAGAACCAATCCATCCCCAATGGTCCAATCAAACTCTGAAAGGCTATAAACGTGCCAAACGGTCCGCACTTAAGAAACTCACGAAGCATCCTTCTCTTCATTTAAAAGCGCATTATTTGCACCTTAACAACCGCTACAAGCGATTGAATAAAGCCCTCTATTTTGCCTACCTTCGTCGCATCCAGAATAATCTGAAAACTAACCCTAAAAGCTTCTGGAACCACGTCAACGAACAGAGAAATGAAACTGGACTATCAACTCACATGATACTCGATGACGTTCAATCATCTACTTTGCCCGACATATGCAGCTTATTTAGAACGCACTTCAGCAGTGTTTTCACTGAAGAAACATTAACCAATGAACAGGTTTCTGAGGCTGCCAGAAACGTCCCTGTTCGTTCTGCAATTAGATCCCATTCTATTATTACATGTGACATGGTAAGCACAGCATGTTCTAAGCTAAAATTATCGTCAAACTCTGGTGCCGATGGAATTCCATCTGTAGTACTGAAGAACTGTTCTAGCAGTCTACTGATACCATTATCAATCATGTTCAACAGCTCTCTACAGTCTGGAGCTTTTCCTGATACATGGAAGAAGTCGTATATCTTCCCAGTATTTAAAAAGGGCAACATATCCTTTATCTCTAATTATCGCGGGATTACCTCATTGTGTGCTGTTTCAAAGCTCTTTGAAATAATCGTTCTAGATTTCATTACTCACAACTGCTCTAATTACATATCCGAGACTCAATACGGATTTATGCCTCGTCGATCAACTTCCACGAACCTATCATACACATCATTCATTATTCGATCATTAGAAAATCGTCAACAGGTTGACGCTATATACACCGATTTCTCGGCAGCTTTTGATAAGATCAACCATAGAATAACTGTTGCCAAGTTGGATAGGCTCGGATTCAGTGGATCTTTATTGGATTGGCTTCAGTCTTACCTTACCGGTCGCGAAATGGCTGTAAAAATTGGAGACTGCACCACTGCTTATTTCGCTGTCAGCTCTGGAGTTCCTCAAAGCAGTCATCTTGGGCCATTCATATTTCTGCTCTACCTCAACGATTTGAACCTTTCAGTAAATTGTCTGAAACTATCATTCGCCGATGACTTTAAGTTATACCATCTAATCAAAAATGCTGAAGACACTGAATTCTTACAATCAGAGTTAGATATATTCACTAATTGGTGCACAGTGAATAGGATGGTTTTGAATGCTTCAAAGTGTTCTGTTATCTCGTTCACCCGCAAACGCTCGACAATTACATACGACTACAATATTTCGAAAAATATTATTAAGCGTGAATCTTCTGTAAAGAACTTAGGAGTTATTCTAGATCCCAAACTAAATTTTAAGGATCATATGGAATACGTCATTTCAAAGGCCTCCAAGCCCCTTGGATTCATTTTTCGAGTTACTAAAAACTTCAGCGATATACATTGCTTGAAAGCACTTTATTGTGCTCTGGTTCGCTCTACTCTCGAATATGCAGCAGTGGTTTGGTCACCTCATTACCAAATCGATGTCCAGCGCATTGAAGCTATTCAGCGAAAGTTTTTTCGATTTTTTATTTAGTTATATTTTTTTTAGATACCTAAAAGCATACTGCATATTGTGGCAAAATAAAGAGTATGCCAAAAATTGCTAAAGAATTTTTGCATGGATGCAAAATGGTGATATTTTAAGGGTTTTTAATCATTTTTTATTATATATCCAGCAAAATCGCTTTCAAATGATGATGACTGTATTAAATAAGACAATATTATAACAAACGTAAAAGAACACAACTATTTGTATAACTTCCGCTTAAAAATAATCGAAAATAGTAGTGTTGCTGTTTATTGGACCAGCTTTTAAAACACCTTTTTAAACAAGTTATTCCAAATTTGAATGATATAAAAGTTACATTATACGGCAAGATCCGGCAAAGTTGCTGAAACAACATTACAAAACAAGATTCCGGCTATTCAAAAAACATTCAATCTCTTCCGATATTTTCCGATCCACAAATTCCAAGCGATTTGAAAATTTTGATATTTTTACTAATTTGAGGTATGCCAAAATGCTGTAGGGTCAAATACTATGTTTGGCAAAATGAATCTTTATGAATATGTGCACAGGTATCTCTTTTCTTCTTTCTTTTCCACTGACCAACTGTTCATGCAGCGGGAAAAACAAATGTATTCACAAAGATCACCTCGAAAATACTAGTATTCGGAAGGATCTAGAAAATTGACACCTGCACTGGTAAGTGGATAGATTCCAAATAGTCCCAAAAACCAGTTAGTTTCTATTTGTAGTTCATATTAAGGCATAATAACAGCAATAGCCGCAATAAATAGTTTTGGCCAGGATTCGGCCCCAGTTACTCCTCTGTGCGTTGTACCGTTACAATTTTTATAATACTTGCCGAGAAAGGCGGCTTGGAAGACCCTTTCCCCACCCACACATACAGGACCGGGACGACTGATGAACGCTGGCGGCAAGGGCTCGACTGTAGCGGGGGGATCGAGGGCTTCCATAGTACCAACTGCGTTGCATCCCAGTATGCGATCGGCATCGATACTCCTTCACAAAGGCGGTGTGACTTGATATAGTGGCATGGCCAATCGATGCAGGATCATTGATGGGCCGGGTTGCATTAGAGAGGTACATGCTTCTTCTGGAGGCGATGGAAAATCAGTCGGCGGGCTCCAAATGTTCTGGGTACGGCTGTCTTCAAATTCCCTGAACAGTATGCCTTGCGGCCATGTGTCAGGATTAAGAGCTACATCACGGTACTTTGGGTGAACTTCAACTTTGAAGGATATGAAGTTCAAAGTACTGACGTCTATGCCTTTTTAACAAGCGGAATAACCTTTATCTTCTCGTTACAATTTAGTCCTTCTTTAGACATTTTTTAGACAGTCTCTTTGCTAACGCTAGGATGAAAGCGGGAAAGATACATCCAGAGCAACGGCGCGGGAGGTGGAACCGTAACAATGTTGCTATTATCGACTAGCTTTCGACCACCAATGAGAATATTGCTCGGATCAGGGCCATCCTCGCGACGACGTTTCTGAGGTGGTCGAAAGGTACCGGAGTTTGGCCGGACTGGAGTAGCTGTTGAAACCTTTCTAGCCAGACGCGAAATTTGCTGGTTATTTTTGGATAACTCGGCCTTTAGTTCAGCACAGACGTGATCCGTTTTCCCAGCGATAGCAGCGCTAACACATCATCCAAGTGAAGAAACGGTGTCGCGAAAGCGAGCAAACTTCATCACCTTGACACATTCATTGCACATCCAAAATAAGTTTGGGTTTTCCGCAAGTTTTTTTTTCAAAAACGGCTTGTTAACCCATTCATGCCCATGTTGTTTGTGGACAACAACGTTTTTAAACAAATATAACTTTTGATTGAAGCAAGATTTGCTTACAAAAATAAGTAAGGCTAATACATGTGACTATTGACTTTTATTTGAGTACTAACAGTTACAAGGATCAGCTCTAGAACTGAAGTTATTGCAGTCGTTCTGATTGGATTCCAATGGAGCAGTGCTGCCAGGTACAGTTTATGTTGACGACGAAAAATGAATTTTTCATATATCTTCGTTACGTTGCAATTTTATTGAAAACTGATAAAAGTTATCCACTTAGAGTGTCTTTGGCTACGTTTTCCGCGCTAGTGGACTATTGTAAATATTCTAGGAGAATTGTATTGAGCATTTGAAGGTAAAAACTGAGCAGCTTCTATCACTGCGAGGGAAGCAATATGTCAAAAAATGAGTTTTAATTTGAGTAGAACTAACTCATTTCTTGAGTAATCATAAAATCTTCAAAGATCTGAGTGAAAAAAAAAACTCTCAAAAAAGTGTGCGGAATTAGGTGTTGATTTAAATTTTAAAGAGCCTGAAGTTAAAGCCGATGATCGTTCATAAAACTAGAAGGTAAGTTTCATTAAGTTTTGCTTGCTTTCAAATTCAGTTGTGTTTTTGTAGTTTCGGCAATTTATACAAGATGCCGATCGGCATGAAATAGATGTAGAGAACGACCCTTGGATTAAGTTCCCGAACATCGCAAACACCTGGACAACGGTCTGGAGGATCAGGTAAATGATATTTGAAATGCCAATGAATGTCTTTGTACTTTTATTAAAAATGCGGAATGATTATTTTCTGTATTTCCCTCTTGAGTAAAATGTACTCAAATTTGACATTTTTATCCCAAACTCAAAACTGATTAAGCGAGGAAAACTCAATTTTTGACTATGTGCACTTTTTATGAAATTGAGTGGCTGGCTACTCAAATTTGAGTTGTTATGGATGAGCGTGTAGATGGCGCTGCGTTCGTTGGAAAGTTTTGGTGGTTAAGTCACAGATGACAGAAGTTCACTCAGTTACGTTCTTCGCTGATTTTTTCGCAACACAAAAGCAAATAGGAGACACTTTCACACTGCACAATAACAATGTTAAAAACAAAATACTGAGTCGATTAACACGACAAACAACGATAAAAACTTCACAAATCTCGTCAAAAAGTAAAAATAGTTGGAGCGATATATGTAAACAACTAATCGGTAAGAATACACTGAACCAAAAAAGTTGGACCCCAACAAACTAGACATATTGAGATATAGGCCAGTATGCTCAAGGGAATAATTGAACAACATGGTGTCATCAGTAGGTTGTTTAAACTGGCGCTCATTGGGAAGACACTAAAACAACAAACATAATTGTTTAGAAAAAATACAATACTTGGAATGCTCGGTAAAACATTATATTCTGTTGACCGAATAGTACTAAACATTATTGAATTGTCCTCCACTACTGCTTCATCTTTTATATCACGTTTGTCGCAGTGAAGAGAATCAATGTATACTCATATCGCCAGGCATTAAAAGGTAACATCCTGCAGCTGATACAATAGAGACAGTTGCTATACAGTTTCTTCTTTGCCGCTGTAATCAGGAATACAAAAATTTACAGGTGTACCATCCGGAGCTTGCTTCTACATTCTGTCTGGATCTCAGCTCAAATTCAACAATATTAAGACAGGATTTATTCAGATTTCTGCATGGTACGATTTGGACTAGTCTTGATACTTTCCCATATACTATGAATGGCATTGTCAGTTTTGACGGATTGCTCGCATACCTTCAATCATAAAAAAGAAAGTCAATGTTGAATACAATAATATTCGGGTAAAACAGCTGATATACTTACAACTATTTTGAAAATTGAAGAAAAACGGTTTGACGAAGCGAAAACCAACGTAAGCCGCCAAGTAGAGCTGGTTTAAGCGTGTTTCACGTTGTGATGGCTTCCATACAAACAATTTATCGTTGAAAATCTCCCGAGTATCTACCTGTCAAAGGTAACCAGCGTCGCTATCTTTGATGTGGTGAGTAAAAAAGTTGAGCAGGAATAACGATAGGTAGCGCTAGTGGCAAGCAGTAATGATCATTTAAATGTGATCGATGGAAATATCGAATAATTATACAAAGTATTATGTCTGTTTACCTGTGATCTTACCATTATGTGGTTTTGATCAAATATATTACTCGTCAACATTTTTTAAAAATATGAAAAAAATCAACAATATACATCAAAAAACAATTAAATGATGAAATTTTTTTATTAGTAATATAATTGTAAGTAAAGAAAAAAAAATGCAAAAATTTAAAATATTTTTTTACATGAAATCCTTTTCAGAAAAATCTAAAAAAAATTCAAAATGTGTCTCTTAATGTAAATAACAATCGTGATTTTTTTTTTCTCAAATTTTTCCTATGAAAGGATTTAAAAAAAAAAAACGAAAATCGAAAAAGCCACCCTAGCTCCCCCAATATGGCCGCTAAAGCTTTGAAAAAATATTCTCTAAGCAAAGCTGCTTCAAATGGCTTATTACAATTCCATTTTAGCTTGGGGCACATTTCACATGCTTACCCGGCTAGACCCTTTAGAGCAACTGACATACACTGCAATTTCTACGAAATAAATCCTGAAGATATTTGAAAAATGTTTTTTCGATTTGCGTTTCATGAAGTCAACCACAAAGTCGCAAAGTCTGTCAATACCACAATACTTTCTACTTGAAGCCTTAAAATAAGACACGCTGTATATTTGAATACGAAAAACTTCTGCTCGATTGAATATGTCAAAGTCATCTTAGCCAGACTTGTACTAGAGGATATTAGTGGTCTTTAACGATTGACAGATGTAATCGCAATGATGTGTAGCTCATTACGCGGATGGAGGAACTGTTCCATTGTAACTACGTTTAAATCATTTGTCAATAATATTTGGGCTCAGGTATGGTCCTTGGTGAGGTAAATTTACAGCTTGCTCTTGATGGCTATGTTTACAAATTGACAAATAAAACTGCTGGGTGGACCACTCAAAACAAACCGCAAACAAATTTAGCGAATTGTATATTGGAATCTAATTTGCTACTGGATGTGATTGATCAAAGGGAACCCCCTGTTTTACACTTTACACTTTATTTGGAATAACTCTTTAATCGCACTTCTCACTTCACTTGTTAGAAATATAAAGGTTCATCATGTGCACTGAGCACGCTTTTTTATGTTAAACGATAAGCATTCTAGAAACGCGTGGATCATTAGCAATGCTGACGATGATGCATTACCGCGCCGCATGTATTGCTGCTGCTGTTGTTGCTACTGCTGTGTGTGATGATCTGTGCCAGGGTTCGCAGTACCGACCCTTTTTGGCGAGAACCGGTACTACGGAACTGAAGCCCTCATTTATTATTATTCTCAGATGATTAATTTGTGCTGATCAAAAAACATGTTTATTGCTTTTAATTGCTTCGGAATCTAGGCCATTTTGAAATCAATAACTGCTAAGTGGTGCGACTTTCGTCGACTTGAACAGATGGTAAATGTATGAAACCCTATTAACAACAGTAAATCAAAGCGAGAATGGAAGTAAATCCGAGCAGGTTAATCGCATTTCCTCTCCTGCTTTTCTGAAAATTGGTTTCGAACTTTATGTCGTTTGCCTACTATTCTCTAATGCATATCAAGGCTCTTTGATTTCCTGTAAACTATGGAGTTCACCAAGTCTAAAACTTAAAACGATCTTTTTAGCCAAATCACGGCTTGAGACGTTGGGATTTGCTTTAATCATCCGCTTCACCTTTCCCTCCGTCTTTTTGTTCTCCGGTCCCGGTTTTCTTCCAGCTCCTTTGCCGTGGTCCAACGTCAATCGCTCCTGGAACCGCTTCAACACTCTGGAGACGGTTGAATGGTGAATGTTCAACATTTTTCCCAACTGCCGGTGCGACAGGTCAGAAAATTCCAGGTGTTTGGAAAGAATTTGTTCTCTTGACTCGCGTTGGTTCACCTCCATTTTCGTTGAATCGAAAAACACGACTTCGAGTTTGACAGCATGTAAACAATACACATCAATGAGAAAGTGCGCAAAATTTGGTTGATTTTTACCCAATGGTAAAAAAGTTATGCCCTGTTGAATGTGTCGCAATAATTTCGTGTTCGCCCTTTATACCATAGTCTTACTCCGCGCCACCCAGTGAATAATGGAAACCAATCAGAATGTCTCTAATAAAACTTGTAGAATTATTATGATGATGGCCCCACCTCATTCCCACACAAAGGTATTATCTCAACGATTTATCTAGAAGGAAAATTAATATAATTAAACGTTATCTTGCAGACCGATATTTTGAAACAGATCCCCCTGCAGAGTTAATATATTTGTCATAAAAAATTGTATAGTACCGAAAATACCGGTACTGGCTTGTTCAGTACCTGTATTACGGTACCAAAAATGGGTCGGTATTCCCGGGATTTACGGTACCGGTATTACCGGTACCACAACCCTAATCTGTGCAAATCAAATACATGCCAGTTTATTCGGGAATGTTCTTGGTGGTTGGAGACGCTACTGGATTATGTTTATATGGTATGGATTATTTTGTTTTGTGGTTATTGGCGCTGAACTAAAGCGCAAAAAAATATTTTACATCGAAATCCTTCTAGTTGTCATGTCGGTTTGTTGGTGCTAAAACTATTCCTTAAAAAATCTTCTGGCAACACTTCAGATCGTTTGTTTTGATTTGTGTCCGCTCCGCAAAATTTTATCAGTTTTCCGTGCTAAACCGTTTATTAGTGCAATTTTTCCGTCACCTAATGTTTAACGTCGAACGCTAATAACGTGTGTGTTATTTATCTGTGGATTACCGCTGCGAATTACAATCCAGAAAAAGGTTGCCTTCAATCGTTCAACCCGATAGTTGCCCCGCAAATTATCAGGTTTTGTCTTTCTTCTGTGTGTCACCATCCTGCACCACCCCGCTCTCACCAGCTCTGCTCTCGCCACTTTGTTCAAGCCACCACTACTCCAGCCGCCACCGTTCCACCAGCCGTCTGCTCCAGCCTGAACCGCTCCAGTCGAACATACTAAATTCGTAGTGTCGAAGTAAATTTACATGTATCTGTACCAAAAGAGGGAGGAATAAATATCTGCTTCTGCTGTGTTTTCATTTCGATTCGACCTGACCCTGCCTGTACCAGCTTGCCGACCGATGTTTGTTATATGATTACCAAGTCGCTACTGTTTTTACTCATCGCTGAACTACAGGTAAACCAACTGTGAATCGTTTGTTTGTGGAGCTGTTTTGTTTTGATTTTCGGCTACTCGGACTCTGCTTGGAGTAATCATCCTGAAAATCAATCTAGAACATTACAAAATTAGCCCTTTCAACACCAGCGATTCAATTCTGTGATTTTCTGATCACAGAATGAAAAATGCACTGGTACCCTTACCGATGAATTTATCATTTGTGGTGGGTTCTGCTCGGCGTGTTTTTGCTTGCGTTGCTCAGGCATGTCGACTGATATAAGATTGGCAGTGAAGAGCAGCGTGCATCTGTGCTGGATGTGTAATGCTTGTTCTACTCTCCTGAAAAAAAGCGAATTTTGCTACTGCTTTAAAGTCGATCGACGCAGCCAATGAAAATATTATCGAGGCTCTTAAGACTGATATCCGCGATACTATTTTGACCGATATCCAGTCTGAAATTCGCAGCCATTTGAAATATTGGATGGAATCGGTCCCTGTGTAACCGTCCGTCGACTGCAGTTTGAGAATTACTGCAAAAGCAGTGATTTACGCGCCACTCTCAAGCTTGAGAGATCACTGGTCGTGTTAATGAAGTTGCCCGACTAAACTATTTAGCATGAGGGTAATTCTCTGGGGTTTTCGAACGGTCGTTCGGCAAACGAAACAATGAAAGTTTAATAAATCGGACGCAAATCAACTGATGTGGGTGCCCGGTAATCTGTCTAAATACACACGTGTTCAAGGTGGAAGCAAGGTAGAATGTTTACCCGGGCGGACTAAAAACCACAGGGCTCGGTGTATAAAGAACGGATAAAAGTAAATTTAGCTTGAATTCATTTTCGTTATATTCACCCTTATTCTTGATAACGTCGTATTTGAAATTCGTTCGAAGGCATGTTTTCGAACGAGTTCGAAACGGCCCTATTCTGCGCGGCGAGTGAGGTGAGACGCCAAAACTCACTTCACTGTCACATGACTCTTGTCACCCTATTCTACGAGTCGAGTCGGGTGACGTGAGAGGTTCATTTCCTAGTGAGTGACAAAATGAACCACAAGTGACTTGGTGTTCATTTTGCGAAATGTCAATTTCAATGTTTTGATTTTCTTTTACTCTTGTGCTCAATAATTCAATAAAATATGCCAAATTGTAAATCGTTTTCGTATAATTAATATAACGCGTAAGTAGTAGTTTTTAAGGATATCATTGCTCTTGTGATTCAACTTACGCAGAGCATTAAAAACCAACCGCTTTTTATTTTCAGAAACTTCTCTATTCGGCAATTGTAGAACTGGTTTTTGATGCAAAACGCCCTTGATACTGTCTCCGCTGTCCCATCCCAACGACCTTAGAGCGGAAGTACTTCGTACGCATTTACATCTATCATCAACTGAAAGTTTAAATTTGTTCCTGCGCCTAGTGATTTTTTTTGCGTCAGGTCGGAATTCAGTCGGAGCGCTGCATTGTTTATGGTGATATGTGCCGAGCAAAAAGACAACTGTGCATCGTCACCGACCTGAAGGATATGTTAAACCAAATAGAATGCCCGTTAATGCCAAAATCATGTCCGGTGTATGCGCCGAAAAATCTACTCGATGTGCTATCAGGAAATGCAACATGACAAATCAGTGTACATACTTACTCTACTTTCGACAAACAAATTCCAGCCACCTTGAGTTCAATGCACAAATTTTTCGTTCTAAAGTGAGGGTGCAAATTTCTTTAAGGTTAGAAGCATCTTCGAATTAAGAATCCGCAAATCCGACTTGTGCAATGGCAATAGTGACGGGAACACCATCAGGATTATGTTTCAGAATATTTGGAAGATGCACAACTACTCCAGCAAGTGAATAGCATAACTTTACCATAGTGGTGTTGATCAAACGGGGTTTACGTGCTCGGTGGAATTAAAAGTAGACTATTACATAGACTACCAAATCATTAGGATCCGGATGTTGAACTATCGGTGCTATGCCTGTTTGTCAGAACATTGGAAATGCTCACCATCCCAGATCGCCACTATTTAGTGGTCATACTTGTCCTCGAAGATGAACAACCGATAACTACTGACGATGATCAATATTTTGTGATTAAAAATGTTCTCTGCTAGATAGTAATGTTCTATTTGTTTGTTTGGATTATCTTCTGCTTAATTGCAGCCGGGATGCTAAAATTGGTCAGATGATAACAAAGTAATGATTTAGTGCTTAGCTACGCAGCCAAAATATCTAAATGAAATACAATCCTTTTTAAAACAAAATGTGTCAGTTTATGTGACAAGGTCAGACGTGGGAGAAATTTTTAACTCTTGCGACCGGGTGGGAAGTTTCCGACTGAAGATGTTAGATGCTTTTTCACATTTCCACTGATTAGATAACATATTTCTTCAAGGAGTCGGTGTACGATTTTATTCCTCGGAGTTATTTCCGGTTAAAGACTTTTCTGTAAATTTCAGGTTATCATTAACTTCGCTTAGGATAGCTGCCCGTAGTTGCGCTTCGCGATTGACCGAATGAGTGAAAATGCATTACAGACCAAAAAATAATGCTTGTGAGAAGAAAATCATTCTCACTACATGCTTCACTGACTCAACTTTTTATTAAATGGTCAAGGGATGTTAGTTCGACACTTGCTGTTGATAGAGACTACCTCTGCATCTTCAGGAGCATCAAGGAGAAGGAATTGTGTTACTAGGAAAGGGAAAAGATATGAAGACGGCTTTAGGCGATTAGGTTTCATGGATATTTCCTAACGATTGATACTCCAAGTGACTTGGATAATACCGAATTTGTTCGACTCAAAAAGTTCTGAAGAAGAGCTTAAAATCGCAGACACAGAGACGGGTCAGAGCCATTTAAGTTAGCTCACAAAGCATACAGAAAAGCCCTTCGATCCTCTGAGCGAAGTGGTTAGAAAAGCCTCACCACAAATGTCTCAAGTTCCAACGAGACTAATAGATTAAATAAGTTACATTAGAAATCGAAAGACTCATGTCAGTTCGATTAGACCCCTTAATGATGAATACTCATCTGACGAAGAAGTAGTACTCAACTTTCATTTTGATACACGCTTTCCAGGTTGTACGAAGTCATTACCCACGATTGCCCCTGAGTTCTTTTCAAATAGTTCTGATTCTTGGGCATTCGATCAAATGGGCGATTAAAAGTTTTGCTCCGTATAAGTCCCCAGGAAAAGATGAAATCAATCCAGTGCTATAACCAATGAGCACTTAAGCATATTTTGAAAAAAAGTTCTTACTTCTAGACTAGCAACAGGATACATTCCAAAAGTGTGGCGGGAATTAATTGTAAAATTCATGCCTAAAGGTGGCCGTGTTACTTATAAGGAGGCAAACAGCTTTAGACCGATTAGTCAAGCCTCCTTCCTTTCTAAATCAGTGAAACGTTTAATCGACCACTACATTCGAAATGTTACATTAGGCGAGCACCCGTTGCATGCCACGCAACATGGACATCAACGGGTGAAGTCTACTACCACCCTGTTGCACAATGTTGTCTAGAGAATTGAAAAAACTTTCGCGCTAAAGCAATTAAGCTTAGTTGATATTGAAGGTGCTTTTGACAATGTGTCTTTCGAATCCATTTTGGAACCAGCACGAGGTCATGGAGTATCTTCATATATTACGAACCAGATACACGCAATGCTTAGCAACCAACATCTGTGCTCATCGTTATGCCAAGTAGAGATAAGGAAACTTAGTGTCTGAATGTCATCAATGCGGTGTACTGTCGTCACTTCTATGGAACTTTCTCACCGATGGCTTATTAATTTGATGAGCTTGGATTTCCGACATATAAATGCCTGTCGTCCAAAAGGGGTTAACCTAGAAAAACTCATAGTAAGAGAACTGCGGAGAAAAAAACAGCATTTTTGGCCACGTATGCCCCGGCATTGTATGGCAACACGTCCAACGTTATAAGGATAGGCAATGTTCGATTGGATTCGTTTTTTGACAGCTAAACGCGAATCCAATCGATCCAAAATGGAGTCTCCGCAGTTCTCTTTCTAGAGTTTTTCTAGGTTAACCCACATTTTTCCGAAGTTGGCATTTTTGCATATTTTAATAGTGATCCACGTGGACTGGAATTTGAAGTTTTTAGATTTTGTACTATTAGCAGTGAAAGTTGATCATGGAGGTAACCCTAGGTTCAATCAATATTTCCGGAATTATATAACAGACTCGTACAAAATTTCAGATACGTCTATGGCGATAATATACCTTTCATTTGGGACTAAGTTTTGTGAAAATCGGCCAAACCATCCCCGATAAACCGATGTGGGTTTGTTAATGTTGGTCAATGTAGCCAATGAGACTTCGGTTGGCCGTCAGTGACCTAGCACTATAAATGCAAGTTGTTTGACACACATTTTAGCGAATTATTTAACTTTTTTGCATTCATTGCGGTATTGGGTTTAAGCGGAATTTTCTATGTGACCGCGCGCCACAACCCGTAACTCCGGAACTGTAAGTTGAATCGGAATGAAATTTAATAGCGGTTTACATAGTAGTTTAAATTTTTATTTGAGACCAAAGCTATTGCAATTGGTCTATCCATCTCCGAGAAACCGACGTAATTGTTATTTTAAATTTGGATGTTTTCGCCGGGGCCTCCAGAACCGTCGATGAGGCTAATGTAGCCAAAGAGTCTGTTGGTGACCTAGAACTACAAATCCAAGCAGGTGAATCATAGTTTGTAAATATCGGTTCAGCTATCTCGAAGAAACTGATTTGGACATTTTGTTAATATATCCACACATACACACACAAACATACACACATACATTTTGCGATCTCGACTAACTGAGTCGAATGGTATATGGTAGGGGAGAAAGTCGGTCGGAATCTAGTCGCTAGGGCGGCGCACAGTGGCTGGAGGCTGGCCAAAACCTCAAAAAATTATTTTTGAAATATTGATATTTTATATTTTTTCCTAAATTTCTCATGTATTGAATTATGTATATTCAAAATATTATGATCATTGGGTAAGAACAAGATTTTTAACATGAGTTTAAACGTGGCAAAGTCCGGACTTTTTAATGATTTTTTATTTCCGAAACCACCATTGCTCTGTTCACTTCAAATGCATGTTGCTCTTTTGACTTTGGTCGGATTTTAGCACAACTAGTTTCATTGTGTAGAGGAACGAAAAAGCTTGGTTAGCGAATAAAATGCATTCGGTAAATTTATTTGGAACTATGACTTTTTTCGTTTAAATATGTTTGAGGTGGTCAGATCAAAAATACTTTTTTCATTAATGTATTCTGTACAAATTTCGGAACGGTCACATATTATACATTCTACGGTATGTAACCTCTAATTTTCGAATATCATAGTCTCGTTCTGCGCCTAGGTGCGCAAAAAGGTTTAAGGAGATTTTGAAGCTTTGTTGCTGATATGGAGGCGCATGGCGTTTTGTATAAAATAGTTAGACAATATACAGTAAACCAACACGTTATACAATGGATTTAAAGTAGTGTTCTTCATTTTTTATGATATTGCTGACATTGGTGAACAGTAACGGAAAATCTATCAGGAAAACGGGATTATAGTTATAAGAAAGGTGCAATCCCCAATAGAAATGTACAGTAAGAAAACCATGATTTTCACTGTGACAGTACAGTAATTTTACAATAATTTACAGTAAATTCTAGTGTTTGGCTATAATACAAAAACAATAAACTTTAACGTTTCTACAGTAAATTTCAATGTAAAATCGACTTTTACAGTAAAAGGGGGGGGGGGGGGGGTTATGTATCTTAACATTAAAAAAATCGATTTTTTCCATATATTTTTTCTCGAAAACAGTAAAATTTAATGTGAATTTATTGTATCAATTTTTTGCTGAACAGTAAAGTTGATTGTTACATTACATTTTATTGTAAATCTACTGCGAGAACACCACGTCCAAAAATGTTAAAACAGTAATAACTATAATATTTATTGTTTTATGATTGTTTGTAGGGTAAATGCTATTGTAAAATTCTATCCGGGATACTTTAACAAAAGCACTGTTTTGAGCGTTTACTATCTGGGATGACACTGTATGGAAAAATGCATTTAATATTTTACGACTTTTGACATAAAAAATGAGCTCAGCACCTCAAAATTAGCATAAATTGTGATTTTCAGCCAAATTAGTTAACATTTCAGGTTTTGTCCGACTTTTGTTATAAGATCCGCCACTGTGCGGCGCTGTTATCAACTTTTTAATAAAACTAAATATAAATGTGGTGTCTTCGAGAAAGTTGTACGTCCTATCATTTTTTAATATACTTTCAAAATTTCAAACTTTGTAGGTCCTGTATGTTTTGAGATAGAGCATGCTTTGGTTAAATTTTACTTAAAGATTTTTTTTTATCAAAAATGTGCCATTTCTCAAAATTTGTGGGAACTACAAAACTAGTATCTTCAGAAGATATACTTATAATTACCTTACATACAACTTTGTCGTAGACATCATCTTTCTATGTTGTTTCATTAAAAAGTTGATGACAGCACTACCCTAGCGACTGAATTCCGAACTAATATGAAATGTTCAAATACAGCGCTAGATACCATGCAACAACTTTGCCAAAGACACCATAACTCGTAAACAGAGATAAAAAAGTGAAAATTCTTGATTACCACCTTTTGGACGTTAGGTACCCCCGGGGTTTCCCTTCTCGAACTACGAAAATGTTCATGAATTAAAAGGTGGTTCATGACAGCATGGGTCAATGAACTACTAATAAAATCGTGTATTTTTAACAATGTTAATTAGAAATTGGCGTATTTTTTCTCTATTTCCTGTAAAAAATACAAAATGTGGGTTAGCCCGTTTTGGACGCCAGCCATTCATATGGTTTCACCGCTAATCATTTGTATACGGGGACTCACGAAAGAACAGCACAAGTAAAAAAAACTGAGTGAGTTTACTGCTTCAATGAATTCAATGTGTTGAGGACTTTCATAGAGACTTGTAATTGAAACTTTCAAATTTGAACATTTTATTTCAAAAACACGTTTGTTTCTTGATTTCTGGAAAAATAGTTTCTCAAAGATAAGCCGACTACAGTCGTGATTCGCTGGTTGGGCCACAGCCTCTGTTCAACTAACAAATTTGATTCGCTAGTTGGGCAGACTGACAACTGTCAAATGTGACTCTCCAAAGAAGACATTATTAGTGAGAGATTTTGACGTTCATATGCTAGCGGAGGTCCAACTAAAAAGCAGTCAAGCTAAAGAGTGTCGCACCAGCGAATCACGACTGTATATAAAACACGAATTCTTGGTCATTAATACTTTGATTCCGTATGAATATAATACTTACCAAAAAAAACAAAAATGTTATACTTATTAATTTACACAAAAAAGACTATTTGGGTCATTTTTGTTGTTCTCTTTTATCTTGAAACAAGCTGTTTAGAGCAGGGCCGTTCTTGCACTGAACCCCTCATATTTCAAAATGCAAGGAACATCATATGTTAATGGATGCTGTTAATGAGTTCTACATCCTTATTAATTTTTTTCAGGTCAGAAATGTATAGCAAGAATACCATAAACACAGAGAACAGACATCCACGATCGAACAAGTATATTAATAAAACGTGTGTAAACATTTGAATTTATATACGATAAAACACTAGCGCCGCCGCACCAACCTATCCCAACTATCCGTCAAATCCATTCCGAAACCGGTTCGAAATCCTGAATGGATTCAGTATGGATTCTGGCTTCAAGGAAACAACCGATTCCGACTCAATCGGTTAATGCCTTTGAGATGGAATTCATACTGAATCCACTCAGAATTCCGAACCGGCTCCGGACTGGTTTGACTGGGGGGAGGTATAACCGTCAATTCAGTCGAACTCATCCGCTAAAAAACATGACGACAGTAGCGCACCTGGTGAAGATATTCCAACTACCTTCGAAACCGTTAGAGATTTTTACACAAGTTGAATGATGAAGATAACGTCTGTTCTCTGTGCCATAAACATATTTTCAGCGGCCTTCTGGTAACACACTTTTCTCCTGCAAACATTCTTCTAGGTTTCGGGATTTTTTAGACATAGTTTAAAATTCATCTACAAGTCAACCATAATGTCTCTTAGGGCTGATTTCTTCACTCTCACTTTGTGCTTAAGCCAGGTTTAAACGTACTGGTGAACCTGGTTTAAAAGTTAAGCGAGGGTGAAGAAATCGACCCTTAATTCATTACCTGATTTATGAATTTAGGATAATCTTTTTATTCTGGGTAAAGCAAATTTTTAAACTTTAATACTTAATACATGAAACTTTTCTTAAATCCTTAAGAATAAGAAAAATAGTTCTTGTAGCCATATAATAATTGTATACTTAACATTTACAACACTGCGAACTATATCTAATAGTCTTCAAGTTACTTTTAAAAATGAATTTCATTTTTTTATTTTACGTTTACGTTTAAAGTTAGGACATACTGAAATGTTACGCTTGAATTAGAAAAACTAGAAAATTTTAAATTTTGATATCCTACGAAATTAGTCTTATAACCGTGATACAATCGAGAAATATGAGTTGTTTCGAGTTTTGGTACAGTGATGACGAGAATGAAGATACTGATGATGATTCTTTGGAACGTTCAGTGGTGCGCTTAGAACGACGAAAAATACGAGATAAGAGTAATCCTTTAGATTTGCCTCATGACGCGTAAGTCTCTATTCATCTTTCATATAGGGTCGATATCCATTCCTTCGTTTTCTAATTAATTCCAGTTTTATTAAGTATTTCCGGATTTCCAAGGATCTATTTAGCTACTTGCTAAATATTGTTGAAAGCAAATTGGGTGGTACCATTGGATCTGCTTCGGTGTTACCAATCATTAAGTTATCAGCCGCATTGCGGTTCTTTGCTGAAGGTAGCTACCAAAAAGGAGTAGGAAACGATGTGTTCGTGGGGATGGCACAACCAACGCTATCAAGATCGTTGTCTTCTATAATTGATATATTTGAAACCGAAATTTGTGCTACTGCAATAAAATTTCCCACGGATGAAGCAGAAAGAAATGAAATTAAAATGGCATTCTACGAAAAAACTGGATTTCCAGGAATAATAGGGTGTGTCGACGGCACTCATGTGAAAATTGTTGCACCTAATTCGAACATTCAACATCTTTACTATAATCGAAAAGGCTTCCATAGTTTGAATGTTATGCTTGTAAGTTTTTGTAAGTTTTAAATAACAATCATAAAAAGTTCACTCCTATTTAAAAAGGTATGTGATCACAAACTGAGAATCCGCTACGTAGATGCAAACAATCCTGGTTCTAATCATGATTCCTTCATATGGAACAGTAGTCCTCTGGATACAATGTTGCATGAGATGTACCAAAACGGCGAACAAAATACCTGGCTGTTAGGTAGGAATACGCGCTAATGTATAATATATAATTACTAATTCACAATAAAATTTCGATTACAGGCGACGCCGGATATCCGCTGAAGCCCTATCTGATCACCCCTTTTCGATCTACTGAATCAAACTAAATTCAATGAAATACATTCAAAAGCAAGAATGACTATCGAACGAGCAATCGGAGTATTGAAAAATGTATTTCGATGTAGCTTAGGTGCTCGACAGTTACACTACAAACCGGAAAAGGCTGCAAAGATTGTAAATGTGTGCTGTGCATTACATAATTTGAGGCTTCGATTTAATGTGCCACTAGATGGTGAAGATTGGCAGCCCATTGAGAATGACGAACATGTTGATCCTGTAGTGGAAGATGAAAGTCACATGTCTGCCGATGATATTAGAAGAACAATTATGATGTCGATTATATAAAAGTCATTGCGTATTCCGTCAAATAACCAAACTTATATTAAGTTAGTTAAATAAAGAAAAATGTCTGAAATAATTTGTAGAGTAAATATTATAATGCAAATGTATTCATTAATTCAACATTAATCAAAAACTCTTCGACCAAGGATCAATAATCAATCAATCAATAACAGCATACAAGGTTTTCAGATCAGTGTCGGAGTGTGAAATATGACTGTTTTCCGATCGTACATATACTGCTCCCTAAAACCATACTTCCATCACACAGAGAACTGACACAACTCACACGCAGACGCATCCACATTTGCACACATGCATCACACACACGATTGTATACACACACATAATACAGTCACACATCACTACGACTGAAACTTACACAAGTTTAAAACAAAATTTTGTGTTTTTATAAATGATTACTTCAATATTTTTTATTTCATTTTAAGTTCATCACACGTTTTCTTTTATTTAATATTTGTTCTTCCCTCAAATGTTCGCTTGTTCCATCAACTCTAATTTCCTCTTTTTATAGTCGAGCACAGCCATTTTGTACTGGATGTACTCCGCGTGCTGCTTTTCTTTCATCAAATTTCTTTCTTTTTCCAGCTTCAATCGCTTCTCCTTTAAATAATAACATTTTCTGGAATATCTGGCTATATCCTTAACATTATCTTTAATATCCTTTAAGTATTCAGTCTGCGCCTTCAAAAATCCTTCTCGCTTATCCGACCTATGCTCGCGACGTTGCGTTATTGTTTCCTGCGTCTGGATGTCTTCGCCGATTTCCTCTTCAATCATCACATTTTCATCCGGATGAGATGCAAAGTCTCGATCGTGGTCGTTCACTACCGGAAGATTTTCTTCATCGGATGATTCAGGTGATACAGTGTTCTGTTCCGTAGGTCCTCCCAAAGACGTCGATGTGCTCGCAATCGGTTCAAGGCCATATACGCTGCCTGTTATAAAAAAATTGAGCACTCTTCAAATTGCACTATAATGAAATTTTATGTAATAATTACCTGTAGTGTTCACAGCAGTATCTAACGACAAAAGAGCGATCACCGACTCCTCACAAGATGAGAATTGCTGCATTTTATTTTTTCCTCCTCCTGTGGCTCGCGATTCATTGCGGTTGTGGGACAGTTTGCGTTTCGTTTTAAGCTTAAAATCTGTCCATACCTGCAATAAAAACTACCATTAGTATCACACAATAAATATTTATGCATGCTTACCTTTTGCCACTCCATCATTGAACGAGTCGGTGGGCCGAGGCTGTTTAGCTCCCTGCTTATGCGGTTCCACACCTCATTATACTTGGCCTTTGAAAAACAAGCAGCCTCTGCAAATTTTTGGCCCTTAGCCACAGCAGGTTGCTTCTCCATATGCTTCACTAAGCACTCGAACTGTTTTCTGTTCGTAACTTTCAACCTTGAAAAGAATGGAAAATTTTTCATCAATTTTCCTCATTTAATTTACGACGAAAATAAAAAATTTAATTAAAAAAAATTTGCAAATAAATTTTTCTTACGAACGAATTCTGAGCTCGTTTCAAATCGCAAATAAAAGGATAATCGATTAAATAACTCACCGTTTTGTCTCCATCCTTCTTTAAACACTATCGTAACCGAGAAAACCGACCGGATTTTGCTTTCGTAATTACCGGAAACGCAAACGATTTAAATGTTCGTACTACCTCGCATCTGTCACTTGGCTTACATGTATCGACTCTAAAAGTCACGGTGCATCGACTTTAGTCACTCAGTTACGACTGCAAGAATAAGGTGAGAGTTCATCGGTGTTCATCCGAAGTGACTTCTCTCACTGCATTCGCCTGTCAGAATCGCGCGACTCAAGTGAGTTGCGACGAGTCACCTCACTCGCCGCGCAGAATAGGGCCGCCAATTATTAGTTTCGTTCGAGTCGCGCGATTCGATCGACTTGGCTCGAGAATGGTGTTACCAGATGAATCAAAACTCGAACATCGTAACTGACATACGTCAACACGAAAATGTTTTGGTGTGTGTTCAAATCGTTAAACTGTCATTTACAAAAGCAAAACAAACCGGAATTATAAGGATTTGCTCAAAGATTTTCGTATTAATTTATTTTGTATTATTGGTAACGATTGCATACTTCGGCCGTAAATTCATCAATTTTAATTCTTATTTGTAATTAGTGTGCCGTATTGTTTGTATCCGTAAGTACCGTAGGAATTAACGTCAGAATTTAACGTGTTATCTTGCTCCAGCTAGCGGAATAATTTTTATATGAAGTTGAAATTTGTCCTCCTGTACTCCTGTTAGTGATTCGGTCGATAAGTTCCGTGTACAGTTTCACTTGTCATAGCGGTTGTAGTTTTTATTCATTCAGTAAATAATTTGGTCAACAGTAATTCTAAAGCATATTTTATATTACAAATATCGTGTTCGTGGCAGAGATTTTACTACGAGATTGCATTGTATAATACGAGGTGGTGGTCCAATATTTATATCGCTTCCAGAGTCGCTTTGTGTCCGTGGCGGGAATCATATGTGAACCTTTGAGGTTTTTGCGAAAAGTGCAATTGAGCTGAACTTACTAATGCTAACTTCGTTTTTGGAACCAGAACAGTGCAACTGTTTTTTGTATGGATTTTACAATCATTGGAGAAAATTCAAAAACGAAATCTACAAAAGATTGCCAACTAGACATCGTGAATAACTTAGGTTAAAGAGAATTTAAATTCATCAACTTCGCCTTCTATTCAAAAGGACTTCCCGGTCAATTCAATAATGCGCAGGACAATTACTTGGTAAGTGATTCTATTGACACAAAGAATCCTTCCTGATCGGGACTTGCGCTTATGATGAGCAATCTCCAAATTGTAAAGTTAACATCAGTAAAAATGTCAACTTCGTACAATGTATTAAACTTTCTCGATTATTTGTTGGTATGATAATTCATATCATATTTCGTTCAATTTCTCTATAAGGAACAATTCATAAATTATGTAAAGCGTTTAGGGGGTGGGGGAGTAAGCTAGATCGTTACGTAACATGTTTTTACTGAACAAAAAAAAATTTCGAAGAATTTGTTACGTAATAGGGGAGGGGGATAGAGAAATTTGTGACAATTTGTTACATGGGGAGGGAGGAGTCAATTTTGGGCAATCTTCGCGTTACGTAATTGGTGAATGGTCCCTAAGTATGTTTGGCCGCACATAGTAATGTTTTTCAACAATAAGGGCTGATTTCTTCACCCTCGCTTTACTTTTAAACCAGGTTCACCAGTACGTTCAAACCTGGTTTAAGCGATAAGCGAGGGTGAAGAAATCGGCCCTAAATCCATCATAGTAAAGTTTACGCCGTTTAACATGTATACCATAAATTTATCTTATCAACAGTTTGCACAATTCGGGACAGCAGTTTAATCAAAGACAAATGAATTAATCGAGCCAAGTCAAGACTGATACTATCGTTTGAAAGAAACTAAAGAAGTAAAATGGAATCAGTGATGTTGGGATGTTTGGCCGAGGAAGAGGCGCCAATACGATTGATACGACGAAATTTAAGAAATAATTTGAAATTAATGGATCTTCCTGACCAGTTGTGAGTATACTGTAAACTTAAATACCAATAGCAATACAGTCATGGTTCGCTGGTTGAACCTATAGATTCTATGGGTTTTCTGTAACAACAAGCTTTTTAAATATTATCCATTAAATTTCTCAGCACGTAACTGATAATTTTCAATTTAATTTCAGATTTGTGAAGCATTTTCGTTTATCTAAAAGCGCGTTTCAATACGTCCTTCGAGAAATTGAAAACGATTTCCCGTCTACTAGAAAAACTGGTCTCTCTCCAATGGAAAAATTAGCCGCAACTCTTCGGTTTTTAGCAGAGGGTAGCTATCAGCACGGAACTGGACAAGACTTCAACGTGGCTCTGTCGCAGTCAACATTCTCTAAAGTTCTTGCTGAAACGCTCTTAATAATGGAACGTAGACTCTGCCCAGCATGGATATCGCTTGAGATGACGGAAGAAGAGAAACGCCAAGCAAAAATATATTTCTATGAAAAATCTGAAATTCCAGGCATCATTATGTGCGTGGATGGAACACACGTAAAAATAATTCCCCCGGCGAAAGATAGAAACTTATATTACAATAGGAAAGGATATTATAGTTTAAACGCATTAGTCGTAAGTATGACGTAAAGTTGATAGAGAATTACAGTCGAGTGAGCAGCCAATATATGCAGAATTGTCCAATATTCTATTTAATTTTCTTTATGCATAGGGTCCCAGTTAAGCTCAGCCGGGAATGAACCGGAATTCCGGCTGGCTCCAGTTCGTGTTCCGACTACAGTGACACAACCGATTCTAGTCCAGATCGCTAATTGCAAACAGCAAGAAGACAACATTGAACTGATGCTAATTAAGCTATTTAAGTGTGTTTAAATAGTGATCCCCTTACGCACATAAGATTAGCTTTTCTAGGCAATACTCCCACGGTCGGCGGTGTAGAGTTCAAATTGCTTTTGAATAGACAACATAGAATATACTCGGTAGCCGGCTACCCCGAGTTTAAAAAGAACCAAAAACTAAACAAGATCTATTCTTTTTCGAGTGATCATGTACTCAAAGACTAGCTAAACAAATACCTAATAAACTATGCTTTACAGATCGCATCGCTAGCTTGGAGCGAATCCTAGACGTTACACCCATCCAAACTACCACTCCGCAACACCTATAGAAGAGCCTGATGAATCGTCTACCTTCCGTTAAGTAGGTAGAGCCTCAACACTTTCCGTCTACCTTATCCTTTATCCTTGTCCATGAACGATGGAGATGAGGGCGGCCGGCAATGATGGCTATCATACTGTTGAGGTTTTAATATGGGTCGGATTGGTATGCATTCCTACATACCACTTCCAAAGCAACTCTTATTAGGAAATCAGCAGTCAAACATGATGAAGTTAGTGTGCAATCCGTCAAAATCATCATCACAACGCAACGCAACGCACGTGCTCTAGCGTCGACACGTTGCTCATCAAGTTCGTGTCTGAAACGCCATTGAATATAGGTGCAAGGTGTACTAAGAATGCAATAGACAATTCCACAATTTTATTGAACAAAACCTGCCATGGAATCATAGGTTGAAGAAACGAGAAAGGCACAATTGCATCACTAGGTGGATTAAAACTGTTTTTGTGAGAGAAATAACACAGTTATTAGAATACAACAAATCAACGCATGTATGTATATCAATACAAGCCCCACTCTTTTCCCAATTTCTCTCGACACTACTATTATGCTGTAGTAAAACATCATTAAAAAATTTGTGTTGACGTCGGTTTGAATATTGATTCTAATTCAAGAACAATCAACTTATTGTGGACCTTGTAATCATAATTTGTCACCCTATCTAATAAGATCAATAAGGAAACTTCAATATCTTATAAGAGAAACACCAAAACGATACATACAAATATTCTATTTGATTCCATCAAATTACACAAATAGGCCAAAACATCATTAAACAAATATTTATGTTCAAATACTCCTGCGCTGATATGCAATTTTCATTTTGCACTCTATTATCACAGTCATGTCACCTAGAGACTAGAAGAAAATTTCTTTTTAGTCACTAGGTGACGTGACCGTGAGAAAAGGGCCTCCTGATCTAATTAAAATTGCAGCATATGGCGACACCTTTCACATGAACGTAGATACATAATACTCTTCTACCAGCTAATGGCCTTTTCGGTTACACACAGCCATTCATATGGCCAACTGTAACGATTGGTTTACTGAAATAAGTTTCAGAGTATTTATACGTAACATTTCTAAACATCTAAGCAGCATCGATGAATTTTCGTTTCGTGGGTAATACAAAGTTGGAACACCTGAATGCTTAAGTATCATTAATGTAGGCCAATTGCATCTCAATGATTTGCTGTTTTAGTTGCAGCTTATCTTTTAATGATTTTTCAACAGCGGCATTGTGACGTCGTTGTTCTTCCAGTTCTGACTTTTTGGATTCATCGATGCTGCTTAAAGTTTTGTATATTCTTCTGACATTGTATCCGAAATCATCCATTCTGTTATTGATCGCTGTCAAAGTAGATACCACGGTTTGGTGGTGTTTTTTTTGTTCATTGATCTGTTCTTCGAGCAGATCGATCGCTGTTCTTTTGGATTTCTTGGGTTTTGGAAGACTCCGGATGACATCATCGTCCGAATCAGCGATGCGATTGTTCAAGTCGCTGATCACATCAAGTGTCTCGTTGCTCTGTCCAGATGCATCTATTGTGTGATCATCTTCCCGAAATTCGCATGACGGTGTACCAAACGAGATTGCATGCTGTACACCTTCAACAGTTGCTCGTAGTCCAGTCAAACAAACTGCTTGTTCTTCTAAGTCCGACAACTCAATCAGTTTGTTTGGTCCGCCGCCAGTAGCCCGCAACTCCTTGACATTGTGCGCGAGTTTTTTCTTAAGATTTGATTTGTAATCAAACCATACCTAAAATGTATAATTATGTAAAATAAATCGTTAGGTTAGGAAAAACCAATGATATTCTTAATTTGCATATAAAAATAGCAATCGATCCATCTTTCAGAAATTTTGTCAGGCGTTTAATTTTACATGTGCCCTTATTTAGCAAAGTATCAAAAATGTGTACTGTTTTAATTATTGTTCCAGAAGAGAAGTATTTCGGTAGATTTAGGAATATCTGAACAATTTATGAGGTATCTCAGCGGAAGAAAGAATAGAAATATGAAAGCGATTATTTTGTTTCGAATGATGACAACATTTGAGAAACTGTCGCAAACATCGCACTTTTCCACAATAAACTTACCTTTTTCCAGCCTGTTGAATCTTTAATAGGCGGTCCCATACTGTTTAACTCAGTCGCAAGAGTACTCCAGAAAGGAGCCACATTCCCTTTGGAGAATCCTTTTGCCACATCCGGCCTTGTCTCCAGAAGCGCTATCATTCGTGAGAACTGCCGTTTAGATGTGCTTTTCGTTTTTGCTGATTCCCTGTAAAATATAATACGATTAGTTCCTATATTAGATTTTTTTTATTTGTAAAAAACTACCCGAACGAAAATTTGTTACTTACATTTTAAATCCGCAACCAAACAATCTCGGATCCACATACGAGTGAAAACTCCGTTCGAGCGTAATAGAAAATTACGTTGACGTTTGAATCGAGCGATGTTCGAAAAACGGATTCATTCGATCGAAACCGATAATGCAAATTGGTCGATTCGATCGTAATGATTCGAAACGTCGTAATCAAGAATAAGGGTGATTGTCATCTTTCGTTTTATATCGTGTGTGTTGTATGTTGTGTGTTCATCATGGCCATGATTTCACTAACCTGCGCAGGATTTTATGATGTCGGTCATGCTGTCCTTTCACCGATCGGGGGATGCTCATACGGCGTGCGATGATTTCAGCGTGGCAGTGGCGTGGTAAGGAAGCCACCGACCAGGGGGGCGATGCTTCAAGATTCAATGTCGACGGACGAAAAAGCGTCAGTTGGACGCTATGGTCCAACGTCAATCGAATTAGATTTCTTATATAAGTAAAATGAATTCTACAAGCATTACCTTTTATTAATTTCTACAAACTCACAAGAGCAGAGCGTTCGCCACTTGTGGTATAAATTCCGAAAACTGTTTAAATAGAGAACACAACTTTTAATTTAACCACTTCTAATTTACTGGATTTTAATAAATTTTAAGTTAAATTTTAAAAAGATTTTAAGTACACTCAAAATAATCCACACGTTAATGCTACGTGAAAACATATGTGGTTTTCATCCATCGCACTTTTCAGTTAACACTTACGTGGATCACAGGTAAAGCAAAATGAACTCATGAACTTCATAGGAGTTTTTTTCGTAATACTTACGTGACTTTTCACGTAGCATCTACAAGATATTTTAATAGAACCTACATGATGTTACTGTAATATTTATTAAAAAACACGGGGAACTTATTCCACCAGTGTTTCACGTAATACGTGATTTTTCCGGTAACTTTTACGAAGTATTTTTATAGAAGTTACATTTTGTACGGGTAAATTTTATCAATGAATATATGAAAAGTATGTGTTTTTGTAGTAAAATTTACCTTTTGTGATATGTGAAAATTTATTGAGTTATTTATTATTCTGGTTGCAGTTGAAAATCGAAATATAATACTTAATACGCATTTCATTCATCTCCTATTTTCACCATGCGCACTAGTGAGCATTGTTTGCATGCGAATAATACTCACTAGTTCCTCCTCAGTGCGCACGCTGTAAGTAGTATATAAATGAAAAGTGCAAGTACAATATTTCGATTTTCAACTGCAACTAGAATAAAATAACTGCATTATTTTCCAAATAATTTATAAATTGTAAAATTCTTATTGGAAAATTGTTCAACTAATAGACCTAAATAATGTAAAAAAGACATCAAACTAGCATATAAAACTTTATTATAACATTTATTCTCTCTAAATAAACAGCATTGTGTTTACACTATTTTATTGAACAATATATTATATCAACAAGGCTATCTTTAAATCCATAAACAATGCTATCCATGAATAGGTTCACTGTTAAGACCACTTCTGACATAATTCAGATTAATAGTATACAGAGGTAAAAACGTTTTAGTAATTTATTGCCAACAAAAATGTCAATATAACGGTAAAACATGTTTGTTTCGAAATATTAATGTATGATAGTTTATCTCTATATGTTTTTCAAAATTATTCCTATATTCTTTTGGCTGTTTCAGACTCCTCGCAAAACGAGTATTTTGAATCTTTCGTACATCGTTATTGTTAATGATTGGTTTCCATTGATCTTTTTTTCGCCCTATAAATTGTACGCTAGCATGTTGCCTAAAACACAACTCACCGTCACTGGCGCGGTTCTCTAAATTTTCTCTTGCAATGATAAACCCACCATTGTAATTCCGGCGTATTCGTAACCCGGTACATTACCAATACCGCGCTCGTCTTCTAACTACTGTCCCCGATCCTCTACATATCAATTGGATCTTAATACAGTAACTCCGGTATCAGTGACAATCTGGATTTTTCCAAGGTAGTATACTGCCGCTAGAAGCATAACTGTCCCATGTGCTATGGGAATCCCTATACACATGGGACAATTATGCTTCTAGCGGCAGTATATGGGATTATAATTATTTCCTGATTAATTGCTGAGAATGCGTCGGTTGACAACAACAGCTGATTCAAACTGCGTCTCGGTATCCCGTTTCAGTAGATGAATGATGTGTATCAAAATGCTCTCTATTCTTAGTTGAGGTCTGGGATATCTAGAAGAATGAAAAGACAGTGATTATTGCGCAAATACCAAACAATAACAATTTCGAATTAAATCGCATAAAATTTAGCTTGACATTCTAATAAATCACAACCAATAAATATAACTAAAATTAAGCTATGCCGAATGCATTATTTTAGTGTTATTCGAGTATTACAATTCTGAAAGCTCATTGATCAATAGAAAAAAAATATAATTTAAGTTTAAATTCTTTTAAAGCACTGTGCTGTATGAAAAACAAATCGTGTGCCTCGACAGTCAGTACAAAATAAAACCTGTTTTAATCCACCTAGCGATGTAATTGTACCTTTTTCATTTAGCCAATAACTGGTTGTTTAATATAATTGTGAAAATGTATTCATCTAAAGACAATATGATCTTAGCAATATGTACGAGAGTCGCTCGCGATCAATTTCCGATAATTCGAAACGAGCAATTTAAACTCCGAACAGCTGACCATCGGGAGTATTGATTCATATTAACACTTCCATGATCATTTCCAAAGTTTGCAGTACAAAGCAAGCGTACAAAAAGTATAAAAGATATCCCAAATGAATGTGAAGAAATTCACTGTGAAATGATAATGACAAGTTGGCATCTCAACTCTTCCTATTAGACACGTTTCCATAATTAGTTAAATGCCAAATTGCAAACGACATGTTTATTATGGGTAATAAATATAATAAACCCAACGACAAGGGCGCTTGATCCATCGGCGGCCCAGAAGAAGAATGGATGGAAGAAGAGCAATACTGGCAAAGACCGACTGCCACATCAGCGGTTCAAACTCGAAAGAAAGACGCAGAGTACTGCACTGGATGATTTTGAAGAAAGGGCCATGAGTGCAATTTTTCGAAGCTTCCGATGACCCTACATTTTTTGACAGAGTGAAGTTCTGGAGTGTTGAAATGTTTACCGCTGCTTAGGAAAGCAAAAGTAGTACAAAGCTAGTATCAGACCTTCATGAGACCTCAAGAAGTCAGTTTTAGAGATATTCGTCAATGTAAATTTGTCGGTAAACGGTTCCAGATTTAATAAAAAACTGGCTTATTTTGACACACCTACAGATCGCTTGCCACACAAAAAACTTTTTGTGCTATTCGATAGCTTAATTTAAGGCCAATTCAAGAAGTTTCCTACTTGAAAGTTTTTTTTAAATACGGTTTTCAAACCAAAGCTGTTACTTAGTATAGAACTGGACTTCATCCTTCACGGCTGTTGTACAACTGCCAGAAAAAACCTAAAACGTTGGTACACAATCGAGAATAGCGCATCAGAAAAGAGGGGCCGGCATAGCGTAGTTGGTAAATCAATTGCCTTGTACGCAGCTCACCTGGATTCAAGTCCCAACCCCGCACATAAGGTTAGAGATTTTTCTAACCCGGAGAGGTGATCTATAATCAAAACAAAAAAAGAATCAGAAAAGATGACTATATGACTATAACTTCGCAACCAAAAGTCAAATCTGGATGAAATTCAACAGCAGTCAATGGGACTATTGTATTTATCATTTGAAGGCAAGTTTGTAAAAATCAGTCAAAAATTTCTTGATAAATAGGTATGACATTAACTTTGGAACTTGGCAAGTTCCCCGGGGTTTTCAAAAACCGTCATAGGTGGCCAATATAGTCAAAGCTACTTTGATTGGTCTTTAGTGATTTTGCAGACCACACCCTTCAACCCGTAACTCCGGAACCGGAGGTAGGATCGATCGGTTCAGCCATCACTGAGAAAATTAAGTGGCATTTTTTGACAAACATACACATAGACATTTAGCGGTCTAGCCGAACTGAATTGAATGGTATATAGTTAACTTGGATGCTTATGCTACAGAATTTGCAAAGTTAAATGCAGATGAAGCACTCTGATAGTCGACACTAATCTGACAAAGCATGAATACTTATTAATTCGAGAATTAATTATGGAAAGACGTCTTGTAATACAGTGGAGACCCGCTTTTATCAGCCCCTTGATGAATTTTAGGCTGATAAAACGGGGACATATATTTTTCTTTCTTTCTAATAAACAGAAGCTCTTATAGTACTTTTCCTTAGTCCCTAGATATAGCCTCATAACCCTTTTTGATTATTTAGTTAAAATTTCCCTTAAAGAGGTCTGACAGAGCAAAATTTAAAAAAAAATCAAAATGTTTATTTTTCCATCTTTCGGATCTCTAAAATAAGAAAAATATGCTCAAGAAAGGATTTACTCGAATTCAACTTGGTTCGTCTGCTAGAGCCCATCAAACTACTAACTATCAATTTTCATATGATGCTGACAAAAACGGGTCAAAAGGCTGACAAAATCGGGGGGCTGATAAAATCGGGTCTTCACTGTATTTGGCTAGATTACAAGTGTTTTTTCTAAAGATAAGTGTTATACCTAAAACGAAACCACAGCTAAGCTCAATCGAATTAAAGCTATCTTGAACACACAAGTAATAAAATTGCCGATTAAAATCAACAAACAATATACGAGTTGATTGGTGAAAGTCATAGTAAGAATCCGCAAGAACCGAATTGACGATAATGTAATCGGTTCTGATTGGTGTCCATCGCCAACTTTTGGCAAAACAAATATCATGAAATATGTGAAAGAATCAATTTATCGGTCAATCGGTCAAGAATTCGCTGGGAAATAAGCGTGACATTAACTTGGAACTTGGTATGCTCCCCGGGGGCACCAAGAATCGTCATAGGCGGCCAATGTGGTCAAAGCTACTTTTATTGGTCATTAGTGATCTAGACCAGCAAATCCAACTAATTTTACACCCATTCTAATATGTACTACATCGTTTGTGCATCATGGTGGTACCAGTTTATATGCAAATTTGCTATGTGATCGCACTCATCAAGCCGTAACTCCGGAACCGGAAGTCCGATCGACAAAAAATTCAATAGCAGCTTATGGGAGCTTATACCGTTCATTTGAAACTAAGTTTGAGCAATTTGGTTCAGCCATCTCCGAGAAAAGTGAGTGAGATTAGAAAATATATACACACATACAGACATTTGCCGATCTCGACGAACTGAGTCGGATGGTGTATGAGGCTCGGCCCTCCGGGCCTCTGCTAATAAGCCGACTTTCCGAGTAATTGCATATCCTTTCTATTGAGAAAGGCAAAAATCACATTTTATATAACATCATTCTCTCGCTTTGGACCCATCTGCTGATTGTTTGACTGAGTAATGAGTAAACGATGTTTCTATTATCTATAGTTAAGATATATTTAACCACTCTGTGAGGGTTCTGAAGTGACCATTAGTGATCCTGATTTTTAATGATAAAAAAATCGATGGTAATTGTTTACTTTAGATACTTTCCTCCTCTGTGACCGGAAACATGTTTGACTTTTAGAAATATGCTAGTTTGTTGTAGATTCATGAAAAAGGGACGGAAAGCGAAAATTACAATTCATTAATAAACTTAAAAAATAAGTTGTGTTTTCTAACTTTGCTCACAGTGTTCTTGTGCTCCCGAAAGTGAGGTTGTGTGCGAAGTTAGCATAATGACACATAGCCGCGTCCAAGGATCTAAGGTCCAACCTGTGGTCCACTCGTTTGTCCTTTATACTCAGGCATAGGGGCTATGGCAAGTTTAAGTCGATAGCACTTACAAAAACTCCGGAACCGGAAGTGCGATCAACAAAAAATTCAATAGCAGTTTATGGGAGCCACCTTTCATTAGAAACTAAGTTTGAGCGATTTGGTTCTGAGCACTGAGAAAATGAGTGAGATTAGAAAATATATACGCACATACACACATACAAACATTTGCCGACCTCGACGAACTGAGTCGAATGGTATATGAATGGTATATGGCAATGACAAAGTTTCGTTTAGTTACAGTAGTACATATTTCTAAAGCATAGCATATTTCTAAAAGAAAAACATGTTTTCCGCTTACAGGGGAAGCCAAATCGATTATTACCACCCTTGCGATTCAAAATGTTCATTTTAAGCTAAATAATTATTATTCAAATAACACTATGTATAAATGAGGGCCTCTCCTTGTTTACCTTAGATTTCGCTTATTACAGTTCCATCATACAATTTTGCCAGCACATATCGAAATATTATGATCTCGATTCACATATTATACAAGGTTTAAGGAAGCAATCGGAAAGAAAAGAAAACGGTCGTTATAATATAAATAAAAGGAAAGTATATAACAAAAGCTCTCATTCGCACAAAAGACCTTTTGAAAAATAATGCTGAATTTGTGGTACCACCAGTTTTACTAACCTGTTCACCACGGTATACAACGTATTCAGGAAAGTGCGACTCACCAGCCGAGGGTCGTCCGATGACGGAGTTGTCCCTAGGTAGCGCACGCGCCATCTTCATTACACTGAACTGCAGGAACGATTTGCCTAGTGCCACTCGGCAGAGCAGCAATTTTCTGATGATAAATAAGCAGCGTTATTGGAAATGAACTCACTTGGACCAATTATTAATGCAACGCTAGTTACCTATGACACTGATAGCACGATTATCCTTATGCGCCACCGATTCCGAAAACATACTGGTTCTGCACTTTCTGCACGATGGCATTGATAAAGGATGACCCATGAAACAGAATTCATTCGCTCGCTTGGCGACCGTTTTCTTTCGAGATTTCCTTGCGAGGGTGGACGTATCGCTCCCATAGTTTTAGATTCTGCACTTTTTGCACCTACAATCATATGCATTATGTACTGTAGGCCAGTACTTAATTTCTTCACCTACTCTGACAATGTAGTATCGGGTGAAAATAGCGCCAGCGTGACCGTTATCTTGGTGCTCTTATAGTGGCTTGCATTTCTTTTTTGACGGCAAAAAACTCTTACTCATCGGTAAGCAGATCAACCAGAACAGTACTCGGATTTGGAGTTAGGCAATCCATGAGACGTTTCTGATCAGCTGATTATTTCTTGTTTACTTATTCTGACGTTACTCCGAGGGGTGCGACGTCCGACAATATCGTTGATTCGATCCAACATCAAACGAATCGGACTAACAAAGTTGTTTGTCGGACGAGTTTTTCTGTTCGCAGGAGTAGACTTGTTGACAGAACCCACCGCTGAATTGTCAAACCAACGTCTAATGGATTGCCTAGTTAATCCCAGACAATTATTTGTTTGATGATTCATGTTATCGTTATGTCGTACGCAAAGTAGCAATTCCTTTCAGTATCATATGACAAAAACCGTACGTCGAGACACCAACCTGTTTCAGATCTTCGTGGCCAATTTTAATCCGTTCTCGCTCGACCAGTGCAATTAAATGTTTCAGCTGTAGTCTAATAAGGCAAGCGGACTCGGATGATTCGATTGATACCACATTTTAGACGATAGATACTTGACGCTTTCCGCAGTTGCCAAATCCAAACTAGTTTTGCCTTCCTGGTTTTTCATGAACAGATCGGCACCGTAAGCGAACAGTATCAAACGTTTAGAATGTTTTTGATGAATTGGTGAGCAATGGTATTGTTACGAGTAATGTACAGCTGAATTCGACCTTTGTGGGCCGCTTCGTGCAATGGGGTCTAGCCCCATTTGTTCTTTAGCATTAACCGCAGTGTTTGATAAGCAAAGCAGCTATATCCAAATATCCATATGAAGAATCAAACCTCCCTTGTCGTGCGTTTACATCAGCGCAATGTTGCAGGAGATACTCGACCACTTTTAGATTATTGTAACCAGCTGTAAACAATGAATTTAGCAAATCGAATTGAATAATCTCCAAAATCAAGAAACTAACCAGCTAAATGGAGTGGAGTCGAATTTCTGCCTTAAGCATCCCGACAGTTGAACACGAGCCAGGTTGCTCTTCTTCACTGCATCTAAAACCACTGTCGTATCACGTAGTAGATCCGCAACATCTTGGTTACCTTCACGCACTAAATCTAAATGCTGTATAAAATAATAATTTCCATTAAACTTAAATTTGCAGTGCTTACACATGATAGAAACTTGTATGATGCTTAACTCGAGTTCATCTAGATCTAAGACATCTAGATAACCGGGAGCTATGCATCATACAAGTTACTACTGATTTTTTTTTATTGAGAAACAAAATACGAAGTTACGTAGCGTTCCGTTCCGAGGCGCAGCTCAACTGGAATAACATTTGGTTTGCTGCGTTCTTTGTTTACTTGGCTGATCAGTTGTTCTTTAGAAAACCTGTGAACAGCCAAGTAAACAAAGAGCGCAACATATGTCATTTCGGTCTAGCTGGGCCTCAGAAAGTAACACAGTGTATTTTGCTTCATTCGTTTATAAAATCATATTCTATACAAACATGTCGAATGGTCCTAAAAGCAAACGAGAGCCTCTCATTGTTTACGTTCTCTTTCGATTATTACAGCGTCATTATAAAACTTTCTAATATTGTTTCAGTATATATCAAAAGACTGATTTCGACTAGCATATTTTACTAAGCATTAAGCAACAAACATATAAGCAGCCGAGTTATTGACCGAAGAGGAAGTAAAAGATAAACTGTCATTTTCATTTAAAACCTTTTGACATGTTTGGCTAGATACATAGCCAGCGTAATATCTCACCTTAATATTGTCGCGCTTATAATAAAATCTCACATTGCGGGCGTCTGAATGGCGCATCAAATATAGCCGCAGTTGCTCCGCAAGCCGATTTCAGTGGAGCCACTAGACAATGAGACAGTCGAATATAAGCGAACTATAGGAGTGATAATCAGTCTCAATTGCAAATGAATGTAGAGGATCTTCTCTTGCAATGTTTGTTTATTTTTCTACTAGCTTTGTGCTTTTCAAAACTTCAAAGAAAAAGCTGCCCATGAATTTATATAGGCGGCTGTCACGCGTCCATCTGGATAGAGCTTTCATATAATCGTATATCGAGCGATTATCCTGCAAAGCACAATAAACAATTTTATAATCTCATATTTACCATTGGCGGCCGCTTCGTGTAACGGAGTAAATTTCCATCAATCGGCTACATTTGCGTTTGCTCCATGTTTTACTAGCAGTTCGGTCAATTCGTAGTGCCCATAGGAACAGGCATTGTGCAGCGAAACAAGCCCACCTTTGTCGGAAGTGTGAGCTGCACTGTGCTCCAGAAGAAACTCCACTACTGGAACACGATTATAGCCAGCAGCAAAGTGAATAGGAGTGGAATGTCTCCCATCTAGATCACGACAATTGATGGTCATCGGATGAGAGAGCACAATCTGTCGAACCGTACCCAGATCACCGGCTTTAGCCGTTTTCAAGAGTTGGCACTCTAGATCGACTGGGTCTGGCGGCGGATTCACACGTAGCTAACTGGGCTACAGTGTAACCCTGCAGGGATACAATGCTGGTATCGATGTTGTACGACAGAAACATTCGACAGGCTTGAATGTTATCCTCTAGCGCATCTCTGTAGCGTTGTTTTACAGCATCCAGCGAGCGCATCTACCTTGGCACCGTGACGCAGAAGCACATCCATATCTCATAATCTGAATTATCAGTTGTAATGTGCAGCGGTATTAAAAATCTATTTTTCGCGTTCAACTAAGCACCTTCACGAATCAAAATTTTGAGAACTTGTTTTCGCGTCGGGTACACCGAGCTACTGCGTGTAATGGTGTCATCACTGTACAGGTGTACAACGTAAACATTATCGGTTATGAGGGCCATTCAGTCGCTGAATTTGAAAGTTTGCATTCAATATGTTGCAATATCTTATAGTTTAAACTACTCGCGTATAATTTTGTCCTCCAGTTCCCGCGTCGGGGCCGAATCTGTTATGGCAGTTTAGTAGCGTCGGATCAGCTCCCCCGACATGCAGCAGACTGCATACTCCGACACTGCTTTTGGATGCCGCGTCGTGAAACTGAGTGAAAGCACAGAGATCATTGGCATTAACGTTGCCACGATTTTTGATCAACAGTTCGGTCATTTCAAAGACAATAGACATAGGCATTGTGCAAGGGAACCACTTTTGTCCTTGGCACGAACGTCGGCATCATGCTGCAGCAGAATCTGCACGACCCGTATACGATTGTAACCGGCATCCAGATCAAGTGGGTGGTTTTGCGCTAGTCACTTGCATGACAATTTACATGCAGCGGTGTCAATAGTTCCAACACACGCTCTTCCGATCCACTTCCAACAGTTCCTACTTTCTGTACTCAGTACGGAGCTGCAATGCAAATATCTAGCTTTCCCTTGAATGTAATTCCAATTGTCTCTAATGTTCGGTTTGGCATCGGCTTCCAGCAACAGACGTACGCCGTCGGTGAGCCCGAAAGAGTAGGCGTTGTGCAGCGGGTACACCCCGTCATCAAGGGCTTGAATCGATGCACCGTTGGTGAGATCCGACGACCAATTCTCGGCAACTATAACCTAAGGATGGAGATACGAAGTCGAATTTAGTGATTCTGATTCTTTGATACACGATATACACAGACAAGTAATATTAACTATATCATTAACGAAATGAAACCGATTGAATCTTACCTTTGAAATCAGAGTAACGTTGTTTTCCTATTTCAGCGATTCCTGCTGTATTATCTGCTCCTTTGATTCACTTTTTTCTTAATAATTTTCCTTTTGGTTGTTCGGCAAGTAAGTAAGCGAAACAGCTTCGTACTTCAACAAGCGCCATTTTGCTTTCATGCATTACCTGCCTTACAGAATGAACGCAATACGTTTCTGTCCAAATGAATTTAAGAGAGTATGTGATTTTCACGTAAGAGTTATGCGGCAATTCAATGAAAGTTACGAGCGTTTCATTTCATATTTATTAGTTGTACGGTGATTGTTACCGTTGTCAGATAAACTGAAATTAAATAGCATTTTCTTGAATTTAAGTGATGTTTCACGTAGCTTTAACGTGTGGATTATTTTTAGTGTATTTAAATACCGCACCTTGAACTAATAAAAAGAAAAAAACCAGAGCACAATGACTGGCTTCTACTCTCTAACCGACGTACTTTACAAATGAACGATTTAGTAGAAATTCAGTGCCTTAGAAAATACTTCGTCATTGACTTTGACGTTTACTAACATACACGCTCGTAAAAAGTAACTCAAAATTGAGTTTAATCCCACCCATTTCCAGATAAAGTGGAACAACCCTTAAATTGAGTAATTCCAGAGTTACTCAAATTTGAGCAAGCCTGCCTGAACCAAAAACTGAGTAATTATTACTCGGTTTTTGAGTACAATATAATCCACACTAAACCTAAAAGTGCGTCACTATTACTCAGATTTTGAGTTGAAAATTACTCAAATTTTGAGTTCAGTACAACTTTAATAAAACCAAAAATTGAGTGATTATTACTCAGACTTTGAGTTGAACATTACTCAAATTTTGGGTTCAGTAGAACTTTAACAAAACCAAAAATTGAGCGATTATTACTCATATTATGAGCAGAAGCTTACCCAATTTTTGAGTAGACAAAAAAGCCAAAAATTGAGTTGAAATTTCTCAGAGTTTGGGTAGAATGATACTCAATTTATGAGTGCAATATTTCATTAAAACCCAGTAAAGTTCAGCCAGAAATGAGTCAGAATTCCAGCTGGTTCCAGTTAGTATTCCGGCTCCAGTGATACAAACGATTCTAGTTAGAATAGGTTGTGTCACTGGAGCTTGAATACTAACTGGAGCCAGCCGGAATCCGGCTCATTTCCGGCTGAACTTTACTGGGAAACACCCGGATCATGACTTGGAATTCTAAATCATTTCATTCCGGAGTTCAACTGAAGTGCAACAACCGATTCCTATTTAAACTGGTTCACGATCGATTGTTGCATCTGAACTGGAGCTAAACCTATTTTCATCCAGTGAAGAAATTGGCCGTAAAAATTTTGTTTTGGATGTAATACAATCCAGGCTTTCTTTTCTCATGGAATATTTTTACAATAACTTAAAGAAACTTCAGTTTATTAAATTTTATGTTTTTTTTGTAAGTATAGCGTAAATATTACCTCGTAACTTCATTACCGTTTCAGTATCCACCACTTCTGAAATGTTCTGCATGCAGGTTGCTCAAATCCACTCTTAAAATTGAAATGTATTTTACCACAAACACTACAATTCTAGCTCCAACTATTATAAATATTTGAACAAATTATTTTTAAAAAGCTGATGAACGATAACTAAACGAGCCTGTACCTACTAATGGAAAATGGCGGATGACGCTTGGAATTTTTAACTTGGCGAAAAATGGCTTTTCCATTTGGTAACTCCAAAACGGTTTCTTGTGTAATACCCAAAAAGAGAGTCAGAGTTACTCAGAGATATTATACCTGTCAACTCAATTTTTGACGTTCACGAACATCATTCAAAACTGAGTTAAAAACTACTCAGAGTCTGAGTAACTTTTTACGAGCGTGTATTTAATGTTATGCACGCTCATACAACACTACTCAGAATTTGAGTTCAGAGCACTCAATTTCAAAAATAGAAGCAATGTGTCAAAAAATGAGTTTTTATTTGAGTAGATTGAACTCAACTGGTGAGTAACCATTCAATTTTCAATATTTCGAGTGAAAAAATAGTTAACTTCAAAAGAAAGTGAACGAACTTTGTCGTTGACTAAAAGTTTTATGAAAGATCAAGCCGCAAATCCTGTAGTTGTAGAGCCGACTTGGATCATTCAAAAAATTATAAGGTAAGTTTTTCTGAGGTTTGTTGATATTCAAATCAAACATCCATTCGTATTTTTATAGTTTCTGTCATTACTATGAGGCGCCGATAGACATGGAATACGTGCAGAGAAACCTTTAAGGATTATATTTCCAGGCATTGCTAACGCCTGGAGGTTCAGGTTAGGGTTCGTCGCGGTGCGGATGTGGGCGGTAAATGGATAGTCCGCACCGCAACCGCAAAAAAATAATAAAACCGCACCGCTTACCGCAACCGCATTGCATTTACCGCACCGCACCGCGCGGTAATGCGGTAAATGCGGTAAAAATCATGTATTTTTAAAATTGTGCTAAAAAAAAATATTCATTTGTTTTGTATATCCATATATAATAAAATGTTATTCTTATTTACACGAAAATTAACTTTGACGGACTCCTAAGAATGTAACATTTATGAAAATATTCAACTTTGCAAGTTTTATTAAGGGGGTAAGGGTTTTGGCGTAAAAAACACTTTCTCGATTTTTTTAAACTGCATAAAGCGAATTGATCAAAACTTTTGTACATTATAGTGTATCATTTCCATAACATGCTATAATTTTTCATTACAAAAATATCGACAAACGACTCGGTGACGAAGCTTTCTGTAGAACGTCTCTGGAAAAACATGATTTGCGATGTTACCTGCCATTCAAAAACTACTTAACCGATTTCTTTCAAACTTTGTATACAGATTCTATGTAAATGATACCCAACCCCTACGTTAAGATTTCGAGATAAATTTACAATCAACGCAAAAACTGTCCAAACTATGCAAAATTTGGCATCTGGGCTAACTTTTACACTTTTCACAATATGAAGGGAGGCCTTGAGGGAGACTTTGAGAAACACAAAAAAATCGCACTGCTCTACACTAACTTCCAAAGGTTTACTTTCAAAAAGTTAAAAAATACTCCTAACTGAAAAATATTATTTGTTAATTTGGTAGAAAATATTCCCAGTTGGACGAACAATAGATGCACGCGAAAAAAAATCCTTCAAATTCGTTTGGTTTGATGATGATAATTACATTCTTTGGATTGTTTTTAAGTCTTAGTATTAGTAGTTCTTCAAGTTCTCCAAATTAATCAAAATTCACAGTTGAGAAAATGTCATCGAAAATGATTCATAATTCGATTGCCAAGAGGAATCGGGAGAAATGATGCATTTTGTAATTGGATTTGACATTACAATTTAATTGTTTTTCAATGATTGGATTTTGCGTTTTATGTATTTGAAAAGCTTCGTTTGTAAATTTTTTCTTTGAAGTATAAAATAAATAGTTTTCAAAATATGTCGTAAAATAATGGTGCCAAATTATATTGGACACAGCCTCTGGATTTTATTTCTTAATAACAGTATGTTTTATGTCAAGTCTATGGAAATTAGAGCAAGTAAATGTTTATCATGTTTCTGTATTATAGGGGTAATAAGTAAAACTCGAACGATCTGACAGAGGGATTTTCCTAATAATGACATTGCTAAGCATTCGTTCAGAAAATAAATCTAGTTGCGTTCTTCTCAAATGGTAAAAGTCATAGTTTTAATTCACTTTGTAATGCAGACTGCAGTCTTTATCAATTATTTTTTTAAGCGCGGTTGCGGTAATACCGCGCGGTAAAAGCCATTTCCCGCACCGCATCCGCGGGAAAAAGTGTCTCACCGCACCGCAGTTTTTGCGGTGCGGGTGCGGTAAATACCGCGCGGTTGCGGTAATTACCGCAACCACGACGAACCCTAGTTCAGGTAAATGATATGTGAAATGCCGGTGAGATTCTTTGTTGTTATATAAAAAATACGGAATTAATATTTTCCGCATTTGCTTTTTGAGTAAAATCAACTCAAATTTGACATTAGCATCCCAAACTCAAAACTGAGTAAACGAGGCAAACTCATTTTTTGACTACGTGCACTTTTTATGAAATTGAGTGGCTGGTCACTCAAATTTGAGTTTTTATGAATGAGCGTGTGTGTCATTCTATATAAATTTTAGTCGAGTTTCCACAGTTGATTTTATTCCAAATTTTAAGGCCATCTACATTTAAACCCATAACCAATTCAAATGAGCTTTTATAGCAAAATATTCAAATTGAGGCTGATATGGAAATGATTCTTGAATTCAAATATATTGCTATAAAAATCAAAAATAAAATGAGAAAAACAATTTAAATATTTACAATACACAGTTAGACGTTACATCACCTTACGCAATTATATGAAAATTTGATCAATCTTAGATTGATCAAATTTTCATAGCCTTATATTTTACTTAGAACCATACAAATTTATATTCATAGTGCAAATGCAAAGTTTTGATCCGCTTGCTACATATAATTAACATCATTACTCCAACCTATCAATGCCAAGTTGAACACCTCTATCGCTTGCGGGCTGTTTGAGAAAAAACAACGAAAAATAACATCTACCGTATTGGACTTTTTCCAACATAATCGTAGACTGAGTGCATATAAGGAGAGTGACGACACTGTCAAAATTGGAACAATTATTATTTGTCAGTGTCATTCCAAACGAGTCAAATTCATGTATTTTGACAGGTCGTTTGTTCGTTTGGAATATCACTGACGGATAATCATGACAGTTGTCTTCACTCTCCTTACATACACTCTGATCGTAGATAAACTCAAAGTAAAACCCTTTAACCGTAACGTAAACAAAGCGCGGTGCATATTCTGCCATATCGATCTTGATCAACCAGTTGTACGAGTATACCCTTGCTTCAAAGTTAGCCTTCATTAAACATTATCAATTTTAATATTGAACAGCTTGTTTATATTGGGCACTCTAACGTAAGTAAACTACAAATCATACCATTCTACTTATCAACATTGAGCTGATTGGAACTAAAACTCGGTATTCCCTGTCTATCCTCACTGACAGAAAAAAGCTTTTCCTCAAAACATCGCCCCGAAACTGACAGTATTTTGTTCAACCCTGCGTTACATCTGACAGAGCAATGAACATCAACGAGGCAGTAATAACAAATCAGGTGACTGAGCAACATAAAAAAAAGAAGCTGCGTGCGAAATTAGGACCGAACATTTCGACATAGATTTTTCATTAGGGCTTACATCGCAAATGTAAACAAACTGCGTTTTCGCTATTACGACATTATGCAACAAAAATACTACAAGATTGAGGTGAAAATTAGTTAAAATGGTTTTTAGTTCGATGTATAATTAAAGAAAACAAAACGGCGAAACATGCATTTTCTTCGAGATTTCGACTTAGGCCCTTCTTCTCATATGGAATATAAAGGCCAAACTTACATTTTTAGACAGAAGCGGGCGTACGGTTATTATTCACAAATAAAAGAATAAACGGCGATTCTGTTATATAAATGATAAGCAATATCTACTATGATCATGTCTACTCGATAGTTGTTGCACATAAACATTCGAATATTTCGATATTTTCATGAAATTTGAAGAAAAGATTCACGCGCCCTTTCTTTTACATTGGATTTCTATGCGCCCATTTGCTGAGCCCTATTAAAAGGTATACTGTCAAGCTCGCCCATTTACCCAGCCCTACCCAGCAAGACAGAGTCAGTTTAGCCCATTTACCGCGCCCTTCTGAAAATTATGTACACGGTTTAGCCCTTCCGCAAATGGTGGTTGCTGAAGGGCGAAATCACGACTGGGATGCAAATTGGGCGTAAGCATTTTTTTAGTTTCTACCCACTAAAAGCACATAGGAATTAAATTCTTTGTTATATTGTCATAAGGTTTAACGAAAAATGCTTCCGGAAAAACACGGTCATAAAGTAATTTATACCTACAATAAAAACTACATTTAGAAAACCTTCGCCGAATATTGAAACTGATTTTTCTCCATTTGAGTACATTGCGACTTAGGCCCTAATGAAAGATCTGTGTCGATTTCTTCGAAAAAATGTTCAATTTTATCCTGTAAACCCGGGGAGTATACACTTACTAAACTGTAACCTATTTAAGTAATTAATAATCTCTCTATTTCAGGAAAAAATAAATGAAAGTCTTTAAAACTGTGTTTGGTTTGTCAGCATTATGGCTTGTTAAGCAGCGGAAACAAAAGCTTTGTTGTGCTTCGAAATTATACGCACACCAACAAGCGATTTAGATTATCAGCACTATGCTTGCCGTTATGTTGGTTTATTTACCTGTGCTGCTCGCTCGAGTTGCCTGTCGCTGAATTTTAGTCATGCAAGGACAGAAAGTTCACTATCTTCGTGAACAAGTGATCTTGGTGTGTAGGGGAAGTTTATTTACAAAAAGATAAGCTAGTTAATTTGTCAACTAGCGTTTATTGATTGAACAGTGACTGCGTATTTTGATAGGCTGTTTTGCCTGTTATAATCTTCTTTACGATAAATTCATAGCTTTACTATCTACATTTTTTGAGAAAGGTTGCGTGATAGATACCTAAGCGTTTCCCTACGTTATCAGCCAACTCATAACTGTCCCCCAGTGTCTTGGTTACAATCGCTTCTGTATATCTGGGTGCCAACTTAGCACAAAAATCTCTTCCCTTGTCAGACAAAAAAGTGCTTTTTTTAAGCACTTTCTCCCCAACGTGGTATTTCGGTGCAGTAGTGCTAGACCTCAGATTATAATATTTTGCCTGCTTCTGGTAAGCGTCCTGAAGATTTTTACGCACCTGTTCATATAAATGCTTCCTGTCTGTGTGTACATTCGTATCTGGCCCATGTAGTTTTTCGTACTCACGTCCATCGGAGATGATGTTTCGTTCGAATGTGAGAAAATAAGGGGTATATTTTGTGGATTCGTGAGAGGAATTTCTTATAGCATTGGCTATGCTGTGGATGTTATCAGCCCAAGTCTTATGATTAGACTTTATTGTAGCCCGGATTGCAGCCGTTATCACCCTGTTAACTCTCTCAGAATTGTTAACTTGAGGGTGATAAGATGGTGTGAGCCAGTGGGTAATGCCATAATGAGCTAACAAGTCTTTAAAAAGCTTTGACGTGAATTGGCTGCCATTGTCCGATAATTAGATTTGAGGTACGCCGAACAGTAAAAATATTGACTGCTCTAGAAATTTGACAAGCGATGCAGCCGTCGCCTGTTTGAACGGTTGCACCAGGACAAATTTTGTGAATACATCCGTGACTACTAATAGACAGGTATTGCGCGCTCTACCAGAAGGTGGAAAAGGACCCAAGTAGTCAAGTGTTAAGAATTGCCATGGGTGTCACAGTGTTGTTTTTGGGAACCCATGGGTGGGTCGTTATTTATATTCACCCCTTTGGAAGTTTTACATGGCATACAGGCTTTGCAAAACCGTTTGGTTTCGAGAGCCATACCTGGCCAATAGAATTTTTCTTTTAGTTTAGATATGGTTTTGTCGTATTCTAGATGTGCTGTTTCATGAGCTGTTTGAATGATGCCATTCCTCTCTTGTTTAGAAGGATAGTATTTCCAAAGAAATCTTCTGTCTTCAATCTTTGTGGAGTTTTGCACAAATTTGTAAACTTTGTCGCCAACTATTTTAAAATCATTAAACTTTTCGGGGTTGCTATTAATTTGTTTTATTAGTTTTGAATACTCGTCATCGCCCACCTGAACCGTTTCGATTCTTGATAAACAGTCGGTTAGGACGTTCTCCTTGCCTTTTCTATATTGTATGCTAAAATCATATGATTGAAGCTTTAGGGCCCAGTGAAGCAATCTGGAATTCCCATTTGCCGCAGTAATAGTAAACAACCATGTGATGCTCTTGGCATCTGTGATTACTTGGAAATGGGTTCCCTCCACATAGTGGCGGAAATTTTCTACTGCCAAAAGAACCGCCAGGCATTCTTTTTCCGCTGCCGCGTACTTACGCTGTGTACTCGACAACTTTTTACTAAAATAGGCGATTATGCGTTTGCCTTCGGGGTGGTTTTGTAGCAAGGCCGCACTGACTGCGAGCTGAGATGCGTCAGTTTCAATGACGAAGGGCAGGTCATACCTTGGGTTTGCTAGCACAGGCGAGGATGTCAAGGCTGATTTTAATTCCTCTAATGCGTTTTCAGCCTCTTCTGTCCACTTGAATTTCTTAGCTTTTTTTAGCAGGTCTGTTATCGGGGTAGTTATATGACTATAATTATCAATAAATTTATGATAAAATCCCATTAATCCCATGAGTCTACGCACATCTCTGATTGATTTTGGGCATGGATAGTTTAATATAGGTTCTAACTTTGAGCCGTCAATAGCTAATCCGTTTTCGGTCAGTAAGTATCCTAGATATTTTACTTGCCGTCTACAGAAGCGACTCTTTTGAACGGAGATTGTTAATCCAGCTTTCGTTAGTCGTTTGGTAACCTCTTTCAAAAAACGGATGTGGTCCTCTAAATTTTCTGTGGCTATCACAATGTCATCCAAATAGATGAACACGTAGGGCTCAAGATCGAATCCCATGGCTTTGTTCATTAATCGACTCATAGTGAATGGAGCATTTTTCAGTCCGAAAGGGAACACTTTAAACCTGAAGAGGCCTTTTGGAGTTCTGAAGGCAGTGAAATTTCTGGAACTCTCCTTAAGCGGAATTTGAAAATAGGCATCTTTCAAGTCTATGATACTGAAGTATTTAGCCTTCTGTAATCTATGGAAAATCTAATTTATATTGCGAGTTCATTAGTGCCTGTGAAAAAGGCGAATGGAGAAACTCGAGTATGCTTGGACTCAAGAAAAATAAACTCTATTACAAAAAAAGATGCGTATCCCATATACGCATCTTTTTTTGTAATAGAGTTTATTTTTCTTGAGTCCAAGCATACTCGAGTTTCTCCATTCGCCTTTTTCACAGGCACCAATGAACTCGCGAACTCACTTTTGCACTCTTCAATCACATCCAATTTTTCTTATCTTTCTAACTCTTTTGCTATGTTCACCCAGACACTGGGTGAATATCTATACATAGGTAAGTCTCTCATTTCTGCGCCTTCTATGATTTCTATTTCATGTTCTATTAAACTAGTGCGACCTAAATTATTTTCACTCGTACATTGGAAGCATTTGAGTGCCTCTGTAAGCTGTTTTCTTTGTTGTTCAGTTAACTCATGTTCCGTTTCGATTTCTTCTATGTCTTGTTGAGGGTTATTTGATAGTTCTAGTGATGGCACTTCTAATGGCTCATCTTGTTCTGGTATCGCCTTGTGAATTAGCACTGTTTCATTCTCTTTTAGTTCAAGCGAGCATATAGTTAGGCAAATTTCAGGTTCTGTGGTGTTCGATTGTGGGTGGAGATCGTGACTGATTAAATTGACTATTGATTGGCCGTTAATGTTCAGCAAATCAATATCGGACAATCGATTATTACAATTTATCATCGGCCTAATGCTAAAGGCGTTCCAAAAATCCATTTCCAAGATGAGAGCTTTGGACAGCTGGGGAACGATAATTGTGGGGATGACTTTCGTAATACCAACAAATGTATAGGGAATGTTTGCATACCCAACGCATTCATGTATCGTATCATCAGCTGTGCTGACTATTACAGAAGTTTTGAATAGCTTCAGCCCATGCTTTAGGATCAGTTTGGTTGAATTTAATACGCTAATACTAGCTCCAGAATCTAGCAAGGCTACGATCTGTGTCCAGCACTGAGACACGTATTTTTGGACATATGTTAGGGTTGACTTTAATGTGCAGATTTTCATGAAATTTCTGAAACTTTCCTAATGTGTTAGCTTTTGGAACCGCTTCAACCGTTTGCGAGATGTACGGGTTCTCATTAGTGCACCCCGCATCTAGTTTAACGATTGCAGTTGAGTTTGTTTAGAATTCTGGCTGGTAGATATGATTTGAGGATGACCACGTTCGCATGTTTTTGTCGTGCGACCGAGATTCCCACATGCATAACAAAATATGAGTTTCGTTTCTTTGCATATTCTCCAGTGATGTCCTGGTTTCTGGCAATTCCAGCATTTTACGGCGGCTGCATCAGCTGATTGAGAGTCTTGAATGCTAACTGTTGGTTTTAATTTCTGTGCATCCTTGGAAGTTTTTAATTTGCGTTGAAGCATGTTTACAGCATATTCCTCGGTTGACGAATATTCTCCCTCGGAATAGCTTTGAGCATCGACGTTGTAGACTTCATTACGCGTATTTTGACTAGCTCGGTATAGGTTCGGATCGGTGGCATCGATGCGATGATTGAGATCCAATAAATGTTCTAAATTCTGCACACGAATCGTGGCTAATTTAGATCTATAATGTGGTCGCATGTTCTCCCACACTATTTCAAAAACCGTTCGCGCTGAGTTGGGATGTTTAAGATACAGGTTCAATTTTTCAACCTCAGTGACAAATGCCACAAACGTTTCTCCCCTTCGTTGCCTTAATTCTCGCAATTGCGAACGAATTCCTCGCTCCCGGTTAGGATTTCCAAACCTAAAACCAATTTCGCTTTCAAATTTTTCCCAGTGGTGCTCTCTGGTAAACCACCAGTCACTAGCTTCCCCCTTCAGCTTGTAGTGAATTTTATCGAGTAGCTGTCTTTTGCTAACTCGTTCGTGTTTAGCTAGTTTCTTTACCCTATTTAAGAAGTCTTCCACCTGCATAGACTTAACGTCTCCGGTGAACACTATGTCCCAATTTTCGACCCTCGATCGTGATGGAGCGTAAAACTCCTCTCTATAACCTCTGTATTGCCTTTGTGGAGTTTGTGACCTATGATAACCTCTTTGTCTATCCCATCTTCCATGATCTTCTTGTTCTGTGCTGCTACCGCTTCTATGAGTCGAAGAACTTATACCCCTCACTCTGTTGTAGATGCCTCTACTGTTACTACTTTGCTCTATTTCATGTTTTTGGCTCTCCCCAGAGTCTGAATTATCAGTTGTGTAATCATATGATCTTCTTCTATGATACTCCCTCCTGTCTCCATTCATCTTACCATGTTTATCAAAATTTGATTTGACTACTTTAGGATTATTATCACTATCTAGTTGTTCTTCTTTGTTTTCCCACGTCCTCTCTAAATCTGAGCCTTTTTTCTTCTCTTTCTTTTCTTTCCTGTCCTTCGGCCATGTCCCAGTTCTACTCGTACTTTTATCTTTCTTTTCCAACCCGAAAGTCGGTGTATGGTTTCCTGTCTGTACGCGAGCATCTGGATTTGGATTTCTCCACGATTCTTTAGTTCCCTTTGCTCCGTCACCTAGGTCTTGATCTGTTTCGTCATTGGAATGTTCAGGGTCATAAGTTACTCGTTGCCTATGTTCCCTCATAATCTCATCAATCTGCCTACAACAATTTGCTTTAATCTGCTTCTCTTCTTCGTTCACAGCACTCGAAGATGCCAATCTGATCAAATAGTACCTAAGCCGAGAAACTATAACATCATCGAATGATTCTCGCAAACTTTTTTTTAACGATTTCATTATTTTTTCCAGACTTGTCGCTTCCTCAATGATCGAAAGGCCAGTATCATAAACTTTTGGCTCAACCCGCTCTGTTTTATATGCATAGCTTAACGCTCTTCTTCTATCTTCTAGTTTAGCGTCCATTTCAACTTGAACGCTTCGAAGTGTTAGTTCAAAATTTAATTCATCTTCGGTCAGATGATCGGTGTTAGGCAACATGTAATATCGGTCCATTTTGATAATTGATGATCCAGGGAAAATTAAAAATAAATAAAGAAAATTCTACAATGTAGTTTCAATATATAAACAGTGTAAAATTATCAAAAATCTTTAAATCAGATCAATTCATCTAAAGGCTAAAAGCTATCATTTCAACCAAAATAAAAAAAATAAAAAAAAATTCAAAAATTTCAATTCGGTTTCCAATTATCTAATCCTTCTAATCCTAGTCAAACTAAAAAATAAGTAAAATAATTATACAAGTGAAATCAGGATCCCTGCATTACTGAGTTCACCAAAAATAGAAAATAAACTGTAGAGCAATTGTATTAATTAAATAATAGCATTTGGATCATTTGTATTTGACGTTGGGCGCCAATGTAACCGTCCGTCGACTGCGGTTTGAGAATTACTGCAAAAGCAGTGATTTACGCGCCACTCTCAAGCTTGAGAGATCACTGGTCGTGTTAACGAAGTTGCCCGACTAAACTATTTAGCATGAGGCTAATTCTCTGGGGTTTTCGAACGGTCGTTCGGCAAACGAAACAATGAAAGTTTAATAAATCGGACGCAAATCAACTGATGTGGGTGCCCGGTAATCTGTCTAAATACACACGTGTTCAAGGTGGAAGCAAGGTAGATTGTTTACCCGGGCGGACTAAAAACCACAGGGCTCGGTGTATAAAGAACGGATAAAAGTAAATTTAGCATGAATTCATTTTACTTATATTGTCATCTTTCGTTTTATATCGTGTGTGTTAGTGTGTGTGTTGTATGTTGTGTGTTCATCATGGCCATGATTTCACTAACCTGCGCAGGATTTTATGCTGTCGGTCATGCTGTCCTTTCACCGATCGGGGGATGCTCATACGGCGTGCGATGATTTCAGTGTGGCAGTGGCATGGTAAGGAAGCCACCGACCAGGGGGGCGATGCTTCAAGATTCAATGTCGACGGACACGCTCGATGAATCTAAGGCCGATGTAAAGATGCGGGGCGAGGGCGTCGGAGCTCCAGTACTCTGCCAGATCGAATCGTGCGACCGAAACGCAAGCAGGCTGGAGGGAAGTTCTCTCTACCCCGTTTGACTGCTGAATAGGCGGGCCTGGTAGAGCTGTCGCCGCCGGAAGTGCACCACGTGCACAGATGCCAAAGAAGATGGCGGATGCAACGGACTACGGACTCTAGGCCCGGACGAAAAAGCGTCAGTTGGACGCTATGGTCCAACGTCAAACGAATTAGATTTCTTATATAAGTTAAATGAATTCTATAAGCATTACCTTTTATTAATTTCTACAAACTCACAAGAGCAGAGCGTTCGCCACTTGTGGTATAAATTCCGAAAACTGTTTAAATAGAGAACACAACTTTTAATTTAACCACTTCTAATTTACTGGATTTTAATAAATTTTAAGTTAAATTTTAAAAAGATTTTAAGTATTTAAATACCGCACCTTGAACTAATAAAAAGAAAAAAACCAGAGCACAATGACTGGCTGCTACTCTTTAACCGACGTACTTTGCAAATGAACGATTTAGTAGAAATTTAGTGCCTTAGAAAATACTTCGTCATTGACTTTGACGTTTACTAACATGTTTAATGTTATGTGTCATTCTATATAAATTTTAGCCGAGTTTCCACAGTTGATTTTATTCCAAATTTTAAGGCCATCTACATTTAAACCCATAACCAATTCAAATGAGCTTTTATAGCAAAATATTCAAATTGAGGCTGATATAGAAATGATTCTTGAATTCAAATATATTGCTATAAAAATCAAAAATAAAATGAGAAAAACAATTTAAATATTTACAATACGCCGTTAGACGTTACACCTGCCACTCCATTGGTTGTGAACAGAAAATCACCTTTCAGTAGGTCTGAAAGAAGAGAGAAACGCAAGAGGGACGATGATTTTGATGAAGCTGTATCTAGGACAGCAAAAAAGCTTTTGTCTGGTACCGACGTCCATGGAGGTGATGCTTCACCGATTGCAGTAGCTTCTACTCAGAATGGGGAGCCAAAGTTTTGGTTGTACCTGTCCGGGGTAATGCTACAGGTACCAGATGATACGGTAACAGAAATGGTCAAGTCAAGACTGGACACCAACAACGTCGAAGTACACAAGCTGGGTCCTAAAGGACGAGATGTGCGCACTTTAACATTTGTTTCCTTCAAAGTTGGATTGCCTATTGATAGAAAAGACAAAGCGATGACTGCTTCTACATGGCCCGTTGGTATCCGATCTCGCGAGTTCGAAGATAACACGATCAAGGAGTTTTGGAATCCCACCCCTCCTCCACCGATAGCAGAAACACCGAAGGCAGCAAAGTAAAGCCAGCTCCGCTATATGCTGCCAGTGTCCAAATAAGCCAAGCTCCAAACCGACACTTCATCGGCACAACTTTGCCTCGCCTGCCCACTCAAGCCGTCAATTCCAATCCTAAGTCGGCCGCCAATTCCAATTCTAAATCGGACGGTTTCTTGTCCATCTACTATCAAAATGTTCGAGGAATGAGAACAAAAACTCAGGACTTCTTGCTGGCGCTTTCCTCTTGCGATTATGATGTTATTGTTCTCACTGAAACCTAGCTGCGTGCTGACATACATAACTCGGAACTTTCAATGAACTACACAATCTATCGTTGCGATCGCAACTCTTCCTCTAGTCAACTACGTCGCGGGGGTAGCGTTCTTATTGCGCTAAAAAATAATCTCACCGGCACTGTAATAAAAATGCCTGGTTTTGAATGCTTGGAACAAGTTATTGTGCGCATTTCACTACCAAATAGCGCTCTATATATTTGTTGTATATATCTGCGGCCGAAAAGCAGTCCAGACCTGTTCAATGCCCACTCCTCTGCAGTTCAACAAATTCTGGATAAAGCTAGTAGCTCAGACAGTGTACTTATTGTAGGTGATTACAACCTTCCCCATCTCAGATGGATATTCGACGATGATCTCAAATGTTACCTGCCTGAAAATGCCACAACCGAACAAGAGATAGCTATCACGGAAACGATAGTCGCTGGGGGACTGTGTCAAATAAACTCGCTCACTAACGCAAATGGACGGACGCTCGATCTGGCATTCGTGAACTACGACGATTTAGTCGAACTTCACGAGCCTCCGACCTCTATACTCAAAGCTGACGCTCACCATAAACCCTTCGTGCTAAGGTTTAACATGCAAGTTGAAACAGAAAACGCTTTTGCCGAATCCGTCGACGGTCTCAATTTTGACTTCAATGGCTGCAATTTTGAAGAAGTGTCTGCGGCCTTCGATGCTGTTGACTGGTTCGATCTGTTAAGTGGAAACGATCTGGATCATGCTGTCGCTGTGTTCTACGGAACTCTATACGAGATACTACGCCTCATAGTTCCTAAGAAACGTGTCAACAGAAAGACGGACTACAAGTATCCGTGGTGGAATTCCGAGCTTCGCCGTCTACGCAACATTCTCCGAAAACATCGCAAGCGTTACTTCCGTCATAAGACCGACGAAAACAAAGCTGTTCTTCGCCGAACCGAGCTTGAATACGAAACAGCCCGGAATAGTGCATTCGGCGAGTATATAAGTCACGTCCAAAGCAACCTTCGGAACAACCCCTCGACGTTCTGGAAGTTTGTGAACAGCAGAAAACGCGCTGGTGGCATTCCCGTAAATGTTTATCTTGGAGATGCCAGTGCGCAATTCACAGTCAAATCCGTAGACCTTTTTGCAGAACATTTTCGTAGGGTACCAACCCAGCTATCTCTCCGTCACAAGAGTATATAGACACATTACCATCATACAATATCAGTCTCCCTAGCTTCAATACGACTGAAGCATACGTGTTGAAAGCTCTATCCAGTGTCGAACCATCGAAAGGACCAGGCCCGGATTGTTTGCCTCCGATATTCATAAAAGGATGTGCACGATCATTGTCATTGCCGGTCAGCATTATTTTTAACCGCTCAATCACTGAAAGCGTCTTCCCGAGTGCATGGAAACAAACGGCTATATTTCCAATTCACAAGGCTGGAGACATTCATAATGTTGAAAATTATAGAGGAATCTCGCTTTTGAACTGTTTTGCTAAAGTCTTTGAAAAATTTGTTTACAATGAGATGTACGCTGTTGCTTCTCACATCATCGACGAATGTCAGCATGGATTTGTGAAGCAACGTTCTACAACTTCAAATTTGATGATGTACACTAGCATCTTGGTCCCCTCTGTTGAGAAGCGTCAACAAACCGATGCAATATATTTTGACTTCTCGAAAGAATTCGATAAAGTACCTCACAACATTGCTCTTCTGAAACTGCAAAGACTAGGATTTCCTGCGTGGTTAACTGGATGGTTGCAATCATATATGTCTAGTCGGAGTGCTTTCGTTGAAATTGGTTCAAGACGTTCTAGCTTGCTCGACATGTCAACCGGAGTCCCTCAAGGAAGTCACCTAGGGCCGCTAATTTTTATTTTATTTATAAACGACATTTGTGCTCGTATCAAATCTGGAAAACTATTCTTCGCCGACGATTTGAAGATTTTTCGTTCCATTGCTTCTGGACTTGACTCTGCTGCACTTCAAGATGATGTACTTAATATTGAACAATGGTGCCTGTTGAATGGTTTGCAGATAAACGTTGACAAATGTAAAATGATAAGTTTCAGGCGATCATCCACTCTATCTCATTATGAGTACTTGCTCCAAGGCCGCGTCATCGAAAGAGTGGATTCCATTCGTGACTTGGGAGTGCTTTTTGATAGAAAGCTTAGCTTCTCGGATCACATCACTGCAACGACGGCGAAGGCATTCGCAACACTTGGTTTCCTGAAGCGAAATACCGCTGGCTTTAACGATTTCTACGCACTAAAATCTCTATATTGCGGATTTGTGCGAAGCATTTTGGAGTATGCTGTGCAAGTGTGGGCTCCACATCACAACGTCCAAATAAACCGATTAGAACGCGTACAAAGATGTTTCGTGCGATACGCTCTAAGAAATTTGCCGTGGAATGACCCTGCCTATCTACCACCTTACAACGATAGATGCATGCTGCTTGAGTTGCCGACGTTAGAGTTCCGCCGCACATTCTTGCAAAGAATGTTTATATTTGATATGTTGTGTAATAACATTGACTGCCCAGATATTCTTGCACGGATTAATGTGTTTGTACCTCCCCGCGCTTAGAAACCGTCCTCTTTTGTGGATTCCTAGACATAGTACTGTTTACGGTCAAAACAATCCTGTGGATAGATGTTTGTTTATTTGTTTATTTGTTTATTTAGAGTAGGGAAAAGCCTCCTGGAGCTGAAATTCTTACAACCTTCCAATCTCGCTCTCCAGGCGGCATAAAACCTCCTCATCTTTTGTATCAACAGATTACACATTTCCAAATGATACATTTCATTGACTAATACTATACAATTAACATTAACAGAACCTCATTTATATCTAAGGACTAGTACTAGAGCTATGACTATCGAGACAGGGAGTTTAGAAATAATTGTTTTACAGCACTACGTGACAGGTGAAAATCGAAAACATTGGAGCAACGATTGAATAGACGGCACATGCTAATGAATGGCTGATTATAGCCGTAATTAGTTCTGGCTCGAGGGATTCTTAAAAATGAATAAAAGCTAAGAATACGACTATGAATGTCAAAATCCAAGTTGCAGAAGATCAGAACAATCGATTCTTGATTGAAGCAGATCAGCAATGAAAACTGCCTTAGCAACGTCTCGACGAACAGACAGCAAATCGAGGTCGATAAGTTGACAGCGGTCTTGGTAACACGGTAGGTTTAGCGGGTCCCTCCATGGTAGCTTACGAAGAGCAAAGTGAACAAACTTTCGCTGAATAGCTTCAATGCGCTGGACATCGATTTGGTAATGAGGTGACCAAACCACTGCTGCATATTCGAGAGTAGAGCGAACCAGAGCACAATAAAGTGCTTTCAAGCAATGTATATCGCTGAAGTTTTTAGTAACTCGAAAAATGAATCCAACGAGCTTGGAGGCCTTTGAAATGACGTATTCCATATGATCCTTAAAATTTAGTTTGGGATCTAGAATAACTCCTAAGTCCTTACAGAAGATTCACGCTTAATAATATTTTTCGAAATATTGTAGTCGTATGTAATTGTCGAGCGTTTGCGGGTGAACGAGAAAACAGAACACTTTGAAGCATTCAAAATCATCCTATTCATTGTGCACCAATTAGTGAATATATCTAACTGTGATTGTAAGAATTCAGTGTCTTCAGCATTTTTGATCAGATGGTATAACTTAAAGTCATCGGCGAATGATAGTTTCAGACAATTTACTGAAAGGTTCAAATCGTTGAGGTAGAGCAGAAATATGAATGGACCAAGATGACTGCCTTGAGGAACTCCAGAGCTGACAGCGAAATAAGCAGTGGTGCAGTCTCCAATTTTTACAGCCATTTCGCGACCGGTAAGGTAAGACTGAAGCCAATCCAATAAAGATCCACTGAATCCGAGCCTATCCAACTTGGCAACAGTTATTCTATGGTTGATCTTATCAAAAGCTGCCGAGAAATCGGTGTATATAGCGTCGACCTGTTGACGATTTTCTAGTGATCGAATAATGAATGATGTGTATGATGTAAGGTTCGTGGAAGTTGATCGACGAGGCATAAATCCGTGTTGAGTCTCGGATATGTAATTAGAGCAGTTGTGAGTAATGAAATCTAGAACGATTATTTCAAAGAGCTTTGAAACAGCACACAATGAGGCAATCTCGCGATAATTAGAGATAAAGGATTTGTTGCCCTTTTTAAATACTGGGAAGGTATACGACTTCTTCCATGTATCAGGAAAAGCTCCAGACTGTAGAGAGCTGTTGAACATGATTGATAATGGTATCAGTAGACTACTAGAACAGTTCTTCAGTACTACAGATGGAATTCCATCGGGACCAGAGTTTGACGATAATTTTAGCTTAGAACATGCTGTGCTTACCATGTCACATGTAATAATAGGATGGGATCCAATTGCAGAACGAACAGGGACGTTTCTGGCAGCCTCAGAAACCTGTTCATTGGTTAATGTTTCTTCAGTGAAAACACTGCTGAAGTGCGTTCGGAAAAAGCTGCATATGTCGGGCAAAGTAGATGATTGAACGTCATCGAGTATCATGTGAGTTGGTAGTCCAGTTTCATTTCTCTGTTCGTTGACGTGGTTCCAGAAGCTTTTAGGGTTAGTTTTCAGATTATTCTGGATGCGACGAAGGTAGGCAAAATAGAGGGCTTTATTTAATCGCTTGTAGCGGTTGTTAAGGTGCAAATAATGCGCTCTTAAATGAAGAGAGGGATGCTTCGTGAGTTTCTTAAGTGCGGACCGTTTGGCACGTTTATAGCCTTTCAGAGTTTGATTGGACCATTGGGGATGGATTGGTTCTCGACGGGTTTTTTTGGTACGAACTGGTCGATAGCATATAATGTTATGTGCGTCCATAACATAGCTGCAGATTTGTAGTCGCAGTTGTATAATAGAGAGCTCCAGTTTAGTGATGTCAGAAATTGATTCATGGCATCAAATTTTCCATTCTGAAGTCGTAGTATGTTGTCTCGTCGGCATTATTGAAAACGGCAGGAGTACCTTCCAAAATAGCCATTAGAAGGGGAGGATGATGACGACAAGTTTTAACTAGCGGGGAAGGAGCAACGGTTATGGTACAAGTATTCAATAACTCTTGACTGGCAAAGCATAGATCTAGCAAGCGATTGTTACTGTTTCTATTATCATTCAATTGAACTAGACCGCCAGTATTGTAATCATCTAGGAGTTTTGAAGTAGCTGGTGCTTTTGTAGAACTATTTGCATCAGGATATAAATAATTTGAAGAGCTGCGGACCCACTTGATACCAGGGAGATTGAAGTCGCCTAATATAATTATCCTATCATTGAAACCAATTTTATCAGTAATCAATGAAAGAGAATGCAAATGTGGATCAATTAGATCGGCATCGTTAACGCGATCAGGTGGAATGTAAAGCACACAAATATACAGTGTACAGTGTGTAAGTGTGAGAGCGATCCAGGTTTGCTCAATGCTACCGCAGTTAGAAAGAGACACCAGACGGGATTTGAATTTTGTGCTGCAGGCGATCAGTACGCCCCCACCACTCTGTTTGCTACTATTATCATTGTTTCGATCTTGCCTCTTAAATGAAGAGAGGGATGCTTCGTGAGTTTCTTAAGTGCGGACCGTTTGGCACGTTTATAGCCTTTCAGAGTTTGATTGGACCATTGGGGATGGATTGGTTCTCGACGGGTTTTTTTGGTACGAACTGGTCGATAGCATATAATGTTATGTGCGTCCATAACATAGCTGCAGATTTGTAGTCGCAGTTGTATAATAGAGAGCTCCAGTTTAGTGATGTCAGAAATTGATTCATGGCATCAAATTTTCCATTCTGAAGTCGTAGTATGTTGTCTCGTCGGCATTATTGAAAACGGCAGGAGTACCTTCCAAAATAGCCATTAGAAGGGGAGGATGATGACGACAAGTTTTAACTAGCGGGGAAGGAGCAACGGTTATGGTACAAGTATTCAATAACTCTTGACTGGCAAAGCATAGATCTAGCAAGCGATTGTTACTGTTTCTATTATCATTCAATTGAACTAGACCGCCAGTATTGTAATCATCTAGGAGTTTTGAAGTAGCTGGTGCTTTTGTAGAACTATTTGCATCAGGATATAAATAATTTGAAGAGCTGCGGACCCACTTGATACCAGGGAGATTGAAGTCGCCTAATATAATTATCCTATCATTGAAACCAATTTTATCAGTAATCAATGAAAGAGAATGCAAATGTGGATCAATTAGATCGGCATCGTTAACGCGATCAGGTGGAATGTAAAGCACACAAATATACAGTGTACAGTGTGTAAGTGTGAGAGCGATCCAGGTTTGCTCAATGCTACCGCAGTTAGAAAGAGACACCAGACGGGATTTGAATTTTGTGCTGCAGGCGATCAGTACGCCCCCACCACTCTGTTTGCTACTATTATCATTGTTTCGATCTTGCCTGTATACCAAGTAGGAGCTTCCAAAAATTTGTTTAGATAAAGTATTACTGTTTAGCCAAGTTTCAGTGAATACATACATGTCATAAACGTTGTCAGAAATTGCCAAATTGTAATCAGTAATAACGCCGTTCATGCCCCCGATATTCTGGTAATAGATGATTAAAGCAGAGTTGTCTGAATTACCCGAGCTGACTGGTAACATGTGGGTATAATTGGGAGCCGTGTAGGAGTGCGAGGAGTGGGTTGACGAACTAACCGTGGGCCGATTGGGAACAAACGTGGTGATTGTATTTGTTGATGCGAATGTCTTGCATTCGTTGTGGTAGTGCTCGGGACGAACTGGATTTGCGTTGTGTTATTTGTTGAATGCCGGGTTGATTCGAATTCTGTTTGGCACTGCGATCTAAAAAATGAGCGATTGTTACACCGTTGGGCCAGAAATTCGGTGCTGTAATCTCTGGCTCAAAAGTTGCCGGGACGCTTAGTTTGAATGAAACAAACGAAAGCTGTCGATCTTGATTTTGGCGGACTAGTTTCAGACAGTGAATTAAATTGTGGGGGCAGTTGGTACGGGACTGAACATAGTGGATAATATTGTCTTCAGATTCGCTGGGTAGAAACCTGGTCAAATAGTACCAATTTCCATAATTGTAACTCTCAGACACTTGTATTGCAGGGGCTGCTACCAGAAGGGTTGTAATTTGTCTATTGGGCTGATCGATTGGATGTTCTTTGGGGAGGGTGGTGTTATCACATGTGAATTTTTTCTGTCTAACCGGATTGAATTGAAACGGGTTACCTAAATATGGTACTGTTGACGACCATAGTATTAAGCATTTGAAGTATATAAAATTGGTATTGCAATTAGATTAGCCCATTTCATCGTGTGAACCGTAACTCACACTCGCTATAAATTATTACGATCGAACCGAACGATACGAGACCACTCACGAGACAAGATTAGGAATGTTTCTCTTTTCCGATCGATCAGTCACCGATCGTGGTTTTTGTGCGATCGTGCATAGAGAGGACAGTTAGGGTCGGCAAGATCGAATCAGTCTCGATTAGTTATCGCAACAATATACTCACGTTTTCGATACCAACAAGTGCAACGTGAATTTTATACTTGGGTGAAAAGAATTGCCTGTTCAGCCATAGTTGTCCGCATGAGTAGTGGGTAGTATTTCGGAGCGGATATCATCGTTCCTGTTGCTGCTAATTGCTGTCGTTTGCTAGGTTTGGCGAAACATTTTGGTGCCGAAACCCGGGACTGCCAGGTCCCATTTATCGATATCGGCCGTCTGGAGAATTAGCGTGGATCGGCTGGGAACTATAGCGGATCTTCACTGAAGGTCATCGCCGCTATTTTTACCACCTCACGAAAGCATCAGTCGGATTATACGCTGCATTGACAGCATTTATCGGCCTGGAAGACGACTCAAACGCAGAAAAGTTACCGGTGTGGACATTAGAAGGCAAGGAACGCAGGTTAACTCAAGCAAGCCCAGGTAACGCTTACCGGAGACAAAAGGTGAGTGGACAATCATTTTCTTTTAATAACAATAAATTGTCCTCGTGCGTGATATTGTTCTTGAGTCCATTGTGCAAATTTGGCTTACCAAGATGGTAATATTATCGGTTCCGCTCAGTTGATCAAGGAGTACAACGAGAATTACGTGTTTGATCGCGATTTCCCTCAACTCAAATTCCGCATCGAGAAATTAGATGGTCTGTGGGACAAGTTTAACGAAGTGCAAGCCGAAATTGAGCTCGAGCATGAACTCTCGGAGGAACTCGAAGCCGAACGGGTTAGATTTGAAACTCAATATTTCGAATTGAAAGGATCGTTGGCCACAAAACTTGCGATCGTAGCCGAAATGAACGACCGAGCACCCGGCATCCCTGGCGCTCCGTCTGCACATGTTCCTTTTGTCCGCCTTCCTGAACTGAAAATTCCAGATTTCAGTGGAGATTATGATGAGTGGATGAATTTCCACGATCTATTCAGCACTCTTATTCATACCAACGGCCAACTTTCTGCCGTGCAAAAATTTCAATATTTAAAAACTGTGTTAGAAGGTGATGCGTTGCGACTTGTGCAATCACTGGCAGTCTCTGCGGCAAATTACGCCATAGCGTGGGATTTGATAAAGAAGCGTTTTGACAATAAAAACTTTCTTATCAAGCAACATTTTTCGGCTTTACTCTCCACTCCATCGATTCGCAAAGAATCATCGTTTGCATTGAGCACTCTTGCCGATGAATTCGATAAGCACGTGAGCGTGCTGAATAAATTGGAAGACCCCAAGGAACACTGGAATTCTTTTCCGATTGAATTGCTCAGTAGCAAGCTAGATCCATCAACGAAAAAGGAGTGGGAAAATTCGTTGGAGGACGAAGTGCGACCGGTGTATGCGAACCTAGTGACCTTCATACAAAAACGTTCACGAATTTTACAGTCGATTGCGCTCTCCCAACCTTTATCGCCGGCTCATAAACTTGAATCGAAGCAAGAGTCGAAACCGTCCCGTACAAGAACCTCCTTGTACCACTCTGCGTACAGCGATAATACCCCAAAGTGCATTCTTTGCAAACAGTCGCACATATTATCACAGTGCGATGAATTCAAGAAGCTAGTTCCACAAAAACGCTTCGAATTAGCTAAAAGACAAGGCGTTTGTTTAAATTGCTTAAGATACTCACACTTGATGAAAAATTGCTCAGCCGGTTCCTGTCGGACGTGCAATAAACGCCTCCACACTTTATTACATTTGAGTTCACAATCGCCTGCCAGTACAGAGGGCCATGATAAGTCTGTGGCAGCACAAGTCGGCCAATGTCAGCTATCCTCACGATCGGCCTCGGTTGTCGAAACGCCGTTGTCGGAGCCATGCATTGCAACTCAATGTCATGGGATCCATCGGAATAATGGATCTGCCCCGTCGCCGTCGGAAGGGCCAATTGATCGATCGTCCGCGTCCGTTCCGTCGCCGGTTACGCAAGTAATACCGTCAGTCGTGGCTCATAGCTCCTCGCAAGCGACAAATTGTCAAACCGTCACTTCCCAACAATCGCTCGTATCGAAAGCATGTGAATCATCTATATTCATGCTTACTGCCTACGTCAAAGTCAAGCACGTAAATGGCAGTCACATTTTCGCTCGCGTCTTACTAGATTGTGCATCTGAAGCAAATTTCGTAACCGAAGGTCTCGCTCAACAGCTTTGTTCGAAGCGTTTACCAGCCAATATCGAAGTGTACGGGATAAATCGGTCAAACAAGTGAAGCCCAAAACCAACATCGTTGTTTCATCACGTAATGGATCGTACACAAACACCATGGAATTTCTTATTCTACCAAAATTAACCAGAATTCTATCCACTGCCAATGTGGATATTGCGAAATGGGTCAATACCCGCCACCTCCCTCTTGCTGTTCCTAAATTTAATATCGCTCATGATATCGACCTAATCATCGGGATTAAGAACTTCTTCTCAATCCTAGAGAACGATCAAATCTCCCTCGGTGCTGGTATGCCAGTTCTGCGCAAGACAGTATTTGGTTACGTCGTCGCTGGTGAAGCTGGAGAACAAATTTCTCCCTCTGTGAGCTGTAACTTTTCCTCGATCGACAACCTGGAGTCGATGGTTCGCAAATTCTGGGAGGTAGAAAGCTTCGAAAAGGGCAAGGCGCTATCACTGGAGGAGCAATACTGCGAGAATCACTTTCGTAAAACACATTTTAGAGCCCCTGACGGTCGGTTCGTGGTTCGTTTGCCGATTCCTGAGGAAATGCTTGACTCGTTGGGAGAATCGTTTAAAATAGCTGAGCGTAGATTCTCAACAATCGAGAGGAAGCTGTCGTCTGATCCACAACTACATGTACAGTATACAAACTTCTTGAACGAGTATTTATCGCTGGGGCATATGAAGATAATTAAACCTGATTTCTCCCCGTCTACACCACACTTTTATCTTCCGCATTATGCGATTCAGCGACCTGACAGCAGTACCACAAAGATACGCGTGGTGTTCGACGCATCATGTCGAAGCAGCAAAGACATCTCGCTGAATGATTTGTGTTATATCGGCCCCACCGTACAACCACCTCTCATTTCTACTCTCGTCAACTTTCGTCTTCCTCGGTATGCCGTAACTGCTGATGCCGAAAAAATGTATCGGCAGATTTGGATTCACCCAGACGACTGCTTACTGCAACTAATTCTCTTTCGGAACAATCCTTCTGAGGAGTTAAAAACTTATTGTTTAAAGACTGTAACATACGGGACGGCTCCCGCGCCGTTTCTCGCCACACGCGTTCTCAACCAGCTGGCTGAAGATGAGGCAGCCAATTATCCACTAGCAGCTTCCAGGGTAAGACAATGTTTCTACGTTGATGATTACCTGTCAGGAGACGACGACGAGCAACGTTTGATGGAAACAAATCGAGAAATAGTAGCTCTTCTTCGTTCTGGCGGATTCAATATGCGGAAATGGTGTAGTAATAGCCCAACTGTTCTCTCCCACATTCCCGAATCACTTCGAGACGGTCGGACTGAGCTTGATATTAGTCAATCGGGTTCGGTTAAAGCTCTCGGCCTTCTTTGGCATCCACAAGTAGATGAGTTCAGATTTAAAGTTCCACAGTTTTCTTCGTCGGAGCCGATAACGAAGCGTCTGGTACTCTCGGAGATGTCGCGCCTTTTCGATCCCATGGGCTTAGTGGGGGCAGCCATCGTTGGCGCAAAAATCTTTCTGCAAGCACTGTGGTTGCAGAAGTTTAATTGGAACGAGGTTCTACCAAATGAGTATCAAAAATGGTGGACACACTTTCGGAGTGAAATTTCAGCTCTTTCAAACTGCCTGCGAATACCACGGCGTATTTTAATCAACAACTATCGAACCGTCGAGTTTCACGTTTTTTCGGATGCATCCGACGATGCTTATGGTTGCTGCATTTATGCGAAAAGCATCAACTCTAGCGGTGAACAACAATGCAATCTGGTAATGGCCAAATCTCGAGTCAGTCCGTTACGTAAGCTGTCCACCCCTCGTCTCGAACTATGCGCTGCGGTACTCGGCGCTCAATTGGCGGATTTCGTATTAGATTCCACAAAATTGAAAGTTTCAGTTGTGTTCTGGACCGATTCATCTATCGTTCTCCATTGGATTGCGTCGTCTTCGTCGACCTGGAAGGTGTTTGTATCTAATCGGATTGCCGGGATTCATCGACTGACGGGTGGAAGCATGTGGCGTCACGTCCCAACAGAATCAAATCCAGCGGACAAAATCTCGAGGGGGGTCTCTCCATCGCTATTAAAGGACGATTCTCTCTGGTGGCACGGGCCGCCTTATATTGTGCTTGAATCGGACACGTGGCCAGAAAATTACATCAAGCTATCACCTCTACATGTAGCTGCGCGAGAAGCCGAATCACGACAAATTGTTTCTGCGGTAGTCGCAATTAATGATGCGGTTGAATTAATCGAACAGCATTCTTCGCTTTTCCATTTGCAACGCAAGGTAGCTTGGCTGAGGCGATTCATAAAAAATTGTCGAATTAAACTTGCTCAAGACCGTCTACTCGGTCCACTTTCGTATATCGAACTAGATAATGCACTCAAAAGCCTCATAAAACAAACACAATTGAAACATTTTTCGGAGGAAATAAAATTTCTCCAGAGGAACGGGGGTCCAGATTGCAAAACGATCACATTCAAATCGCAGCTGAAGGCTCTACACCCGTTTGTGGATGCTGATGGTTTGCTGCGAATCACTGGCCGGTTGCAGCATCTTAACATACCGTACGACACAAGGCACCCGTTAGTGCTGCCTTCAGGGGCCCATTTGACAGATCTCATCGTTAGAGCCACTCATCTTAGAACTTTGCATGCAGGGCCACAGCTTCTTCTGTCGACATTACGTCAACGCTACTGGCCAATCCGAGGTCGCAACATCGCCAAAAGGGTCGTTCGGGAGTGAATCACCTGTTTTCGCTGCAATCAACGGAGCATTTCTCAAGTCATGGGACCATTGCCAGCAGTGCGAGTCACGCCGTCGCGCGCGTTTACCCGCTGTGGCGTCGATTATTGCGGGCCGCTTTCCGAACCGTCGTGGTCCGTCGGTCAAGATACACGTCGCGATCTTCGTATGCATGTCGACGAAAGCGGTACACATCGACATTGTGTATAACCTCACGTCCGACGCGTTCATTAACGTACTGAAACGTCTCGTCGGGCGTCGCGGTCACGTGACCGACATATACTGCGACAACACCCGAACGTTTGTCGGAGCGAACCGGATGCTCGATGAAAATCGTCGACGGTTCAATGAGATGCACCAATCGCATGGACTGAATACATTCTGTGCAGAGACAGGAATCATCTTCCACTTCAATCCTGCTCGCTCACCTCACTTCGGTGGCCTCTGGGAAGCCTCCATGAAAACCTTCAAGTACCACCTGTATCGTGTAATGAAGGATCACGTAATCAACACGGACGATTTCAACACCCTAATTGTCCAGATCGAGGGAATAATGAACTCTCGTCCATTATGTCCTTTGTCGGCTGACCCATCAGACGTTGTCGCCCTTACTCCGGGACATTTGCTCGTCGGAGAACCCTTATACTCTCTCCCCGAACCCGATTTATCCGAGATTTCAAATAACCGTCTCAATTCTTTCCAGAAGATGCAGCGGGGGTTACAGCATTTTTGGAAGGCTTGGTCACGCGATTATGTGACGCAATTACAGGACCGCAAGAAGTGGCCATTGGTCCTCCCAGACATCGCGATTGGGACCACTCACGAGACAAGATTAGGAATGTTTCTCTTTTCCGATCGATCAGTCACCGATCGTGGTTTTTGTGCGATCGTGCATAGAGAAGACAGTTAGGGTCGGCAAGATCGAATCAGTCTCGATTAGTTATCGCAACAATATACACACGTTTTCGATACCAGCAATAAACACGTTTTTTGTTCCCGCCAAGTGCAACGTGAATTTTATACTTGAGTGAAAAGAATTGCCTGTTCAGCCATAGTTGTCCGCATGAGTAGTGGATAGTATTTCGGAGCGGATATCATCGTTCCTGTTGCTGCTGATTGCTGTCGTTTGCCAGGTTTGGCGAAACAGGTACGTTGGATATAACAGATACACTAGCTTGCCTGGTATTATTTTCAGTTGGCCTCGAAGCGGGTGTTGCAGTACCAATGATGGGACTAGTTGGTGACACGTTGAGGTAGCGGGGCGCGGCGATGGTTGCTACTGGCAGTAGATTCGATGTAGCAGCGGGAAGCGCAGCGGTTGAGTATGATGTGCAGGGTGCTGATAAAATATTCTTAGTAGCTGTATTGTGCGTGGACAAAGAATTAGCGTGGTAGGTGGTGATGATGGGTGCTTGTGACATTAGCGGCATATGCGCATGGGCGATGTCGGTGGTATAGGTGGCTTTGGCGATGGTGGTGGCAGTAGTGGTGACGAGTGCAAAGGGTGCTGGCGGTGTGGCAGCAACTAGAGGCGTAAAAGGAGCTTGTACTGTACAGAATTTATTGGCACTGAAACTAGGTGTGGAGCAACGGATGGAAATGTAGCGGCAGCAGGCATGGTAGCAGTAAGCGCTGAGGTTATAGGCTCTGTAGTACGGAGAGCTGGTTCTCCAGCAGAAGATTCAGCAACGGCAAGTATAGCAGCAGCAGGTATGGCAGCAGTTGGTATAGTAGTAGCAGGTGTAGCAGCAACAGGTGCAGGAGCATTCGACGTGGCAGTGGTAGTAAAATTCGATTCGTCAACAGCAATGTCGTGAGCAGTGGTAGTATCCATTGCTACGTTGTTGGAGGGCAAAACGGAGTTTCCGATGATAGATGCAATCGAAGTGGCCTGCGAGTTATTGCCAAGGTTTACATCTGAAACGACAGAGGCTATAGTATTGGCTAAAACAGATTGGTTGATTGGAACATCAACTCGCGGAATTTTATCAGGTTGCGACAACGAAGGCCTGGAAGTACTACTGGTCCGAGGACGTTTGCATTTAATGAAATGAGGCTTTTTAACTGCGATATCACTTTAGGAGAAATGTAACTTATAACACGCGAATATGGGTAAATATAAACGAGATCGAATCGTAAACACTATCCAATTGGCGGTGGTTGCCAGTTTTTAATGTTGCTACAAATTCAACGAAACTTCACATCTGTTCGACTTTAATGTCACCAAATCTAGTTATAAGTTAGCTATTAGGAATTTTTAATTAATTTAGAAAGTATGTTCTATTTTTTAATAATCTGTGCGGTATCTACCGAAGATCGAACAAATAAATAAATAAATAAAAATTCATATTTTTTTACTATTGCACGGTTCATTTATGTATAAACTTGTTTGAAATATGCAATGCATATAACCAGTTTGAACGCCCAGGGACCAACTAGGACGTGCACTAGTCTTCTCTTAGATGTTATATAGGGCCAGTGAGATCGGAATAATGTACCAGTAGTACTGATCAGAGGTGGGTAAGAAAACCTACCGGTACGTACATTCACCGGTACGGTTGTCAAAATCTCAACACGTGTAAATGAGTGATGCACATCGTATTCGGTTTTGATTTCGTTCTCACGGTAAACAAAGTCAAAACCTCAACCGAGTCTCAATAACTCAATAACTTGATATTCATTCAAAGAGGCTGTTGTCTTTATATCGCCAATAGTAGTATTAATGAAATATTATCAATGTCTGGTTGTGCTGGTTAGGCGATTCTCGAATAATTTCGAGCACATACATTACGTATACATATATCCTTATTATTTCTGTATGGCGCATCGTATTAATACATATATCCTTGCACAGAGGCAATTGCGTGTATGTATGTGTTATTCATATATGGTAAGCAACTCAGACGCAAGTGGGGGAAATTCACTGTTAAACGATTAGGTCCTTATTTACTGAGTGCTGGTAAAACATATTTCTGTTATTGTAGCTGTTACTGTATATCGTTTTGATACATTATGGAGGTTCTCTAGAAGGTTTGTTAGCGAACATTCGAATTAAGAGAACTCTACTACTCAATTATTCAAAAAAACTTAATTCATTGAGAACAGCAACCAACTAACAAGTAGTAAGAACACTTTCATTTAAGGCGAAAGGTTACAGGATCGGCTGCGGCGCTTTCTCGAATTTTTAAAACTTTTACGTAAAAGATATCAACAATCCCTCTCGTGTAAAGTTGCGCAAGGAATTAAGCTATTTTTTGGTATAACTAAAATTTTAAAATTTTGATGATTACTCACGGCTAGCATTTTCTAGTTCGAACCAAAATATCTCCGATATTTTATTCAAAAGTACCCCATATTATTGCATAGGATTGTAGCTTGCTTTGTGTAGAATTTTTTGTTCGCTTACATTACATAGCTACGATGCTTCGTTTTTGAGTTATTCATATTTTAGTAAAGTTGATGAAATACCCATATTTGCAGCCGCATTTCTACCAAATGCCGTATGTCCAGTCTAACTTCAGTGAAAACGAATACAAAGCGCACGCGCATGCAAGATGTCGGTTTTGTGCCAGACCGGACTAAGCGATATTACATTGATACAGAGAAAAACGTGTACAAAAATTGAATCTTTGTATTCTTTACGGTATTATCCGCAATGGATTCATTTCATAATTCATGCTAATGATAATATTTTTCAAATCTGGTGCAAATGAAAGGTAGCTGAAGAAGAAATTCTTGATTCAATCCTATCATCATCTCATCTTTTGAGATTTTGCTGCTTAGTCCTGTCTGACTTTACACCGATTATATAGCAGAATGGTGAAACAGGTAAAAAAACACAAATGACGGTTAGCCGCATGCTACCGCATGGTTGTTTATGGAGAGCCACGTGTTTCCCCATTGATGATTTCTATAGTCTGACTGTTGATTTGAATATTTCATTCTTTCCGATGTGTTATTATAGTTACTAAACTGCTTGGGCGTTCAATAATAAGGAATGCCGTTGAGGTGGAGCTTCCATACTGCATTGTCAGTAGCTTTTCGCAAGTTCTTGAGAGGTGAAAATTTGGTTACCCACCCACTAATGAAGAATAAATAGAGGATAAACTGCTTGCCGGGGAAATAAACGCACAATTCAAATGTTTATATTTATCAGGCTTATGATGTCAACTTGTGAGAATAATAGGTACATAAATTAGTGATTCTCCATTATATGTTCATCCAAGACTGCCTGCTGAAATATGCTTTCTAAAATGTGATTCTGTAAATGTTTGGGAGAAGAATTCTACACTGTATGTTTGAATGAAGAATTTTTCTCCCAAACATTTACACAAAAGGACATTTTAGATAGCATTTTTCAGCATTGTATGCATATGTAGTATTAGTCGTTTGTTCGATCTAGTAAAAGCTTTTGCCAAATCGAGAGAGATTTCGAAAATTGTTGTAGTTTTTAAACATCCGCGTTTGTTTTTGCAGATATATGTTTCCCTACAGCTTATTTATCTGGTAGGGTGATGAATTCGTTATTGTTGCTGGCTTGAATATTTCGAATAGAAATTCGTATAAAGTATGGATTGTTGCAAGTACCGGTCAATCACATTGCTGAAAACCGCCTACAAAGTGTTCACCGCCGCCCATTGAGAAAAATGGGAAATACAGAGCAGGTTTTACTGGGGAATGCATCACAACAAACGAAATATTCTCGATTCGACTAGTCTTTCAAAAATGTTGTAATTACAACGTGCCACCTGTTTATAGATTTCAAAGCCGCATATGATACAATCGATTGTATGTCGCTTCCCAGAATTCCATTTCCCGGAAAACCATTTTCCGGAATGCCATTTCCCAGAAAACCATTCCCCGGAATGTACTATTTCCCGGAATATCATTTCCCGGAATGTCCCATTTCCCGGAATATCGTTTCCCGGAATGTACCATTTCCCGGAATACTATTTTCCGGAATGTACCAATTCCCGGAATACCATTTCCCGGAACGTACTTTTTCTCGGCAATTTGTTATACTATTGAAATCTGAAGTACTTTGAGAACATTTGCATTTAGAACTATGTTGCTACTCAAATATTTGTTTGGTTCCCTTGTCTTTGCTCGCTGATCATGTTAGGGAATTTAAAAAAAAACTAATTCTCATGTATATGTAATTTTATTTGAAATCATTATCAATCAATCGAAGGTCCAGAAAATAGCTTATGCTAAAAGAAGGCGATATCAAAGTCGTAATTTAGTTTAAAATGAATAGCATTTCAAAAATATATTACGAAAATTTTAAAGAAGGCATATGTATTTATTGTATTGAAATCAATAAAATTCTAAAATTATTTCCATTGATTTACTATTGTTCCAAAGAAGGCTAATTCACATAGAAATGTTTAATGCGAAGTGAAATTTAAAATAACTGAAGGCGTTTTCAATGCACTGTTACTGTAAACAAATATTAGTGCGAATAAAAATCAATAAAAGTCCAAGCGTATTTTCAGAGAAACTTCATATAGATAAAAATAACATTCTACATAAAAATCCAAAGAAGATTGCATATTTTTAAGAAGGCAGCATCTCAGACAGATACATTCACAATCTATAAAATTTCAAAGGTTCCAAAAATATTTATAACTGAATTTTAGGAAATATTTATATTTTTTCGTTACCTTTTACCTAATCTTCAGAAAAATCAATCAACGTATTCAGGGCATTTTTAGAGTACTAATGATTGGTTATCATAAAAATGTTGCCAACGTTGTGGAAAACGCTGCCTTTTCAATTTCAAAGATGCTGCAATTCAAGGCGTTCTAAATTGATCGTTACGAATTTAAACCATTATAAAGTACGGTATAAGCATATTTTTCTTTGCGTAATAAGGAGATGAATCATGATCCCAAAATGGGATCCATAATACGACTTATGCAGCACCAAAAAATATTAATTTTAAGTAATTTGTTCAGCATTTTCCCGCCAGCACGTTTTTTTTTATCCGAGCCCGAAATCTATCTCCTGTAATGTTTGACCTAGTGTCAAAAACTAAAGTTTTTTTCGATTCCTTAGAACGATAGAAAGTGACTTACGTAGGATTTTTTTTCGCTATTTTAATTTTACGCGAAACGCTGAAAATATCATTAAAATCAACAATCAACTTCATTGCTTTCGTTTCTCTTAGTCTTAAATTTACCGAAAATAGCCAAGAAAATCGATTCAGACATAATTTATCAACTAAAATCCTTCGTACGTTGCTGGAGAAATTAATTTAGAATATTCTGTGAATATTTCAAAGCCCGTGGTTTGACGTGGATTTAAAAAAAACGCGTTTGAAGTTTTTAGTCCGCTTGGAGTTTACCTAAAAACGATAGGACAGAATTGATAATATATACAATTAGGTATTCTGTTCGCCTTCCATTTTCTGTTATATCATTTTATTTCAATAACAAAATTTTCAAATCTTAAAAATTCTACAGTGGTGTATTATGCTTTTCATCGAAGATTACCACGCGACGGAATCGATTCAAAATAGTAAAAGAATTGAAAATATACCATTTTAACTAAATCCGCAAAATTTGGAACAAATATCAGGCAAAATATAGGGCCTGTTAGTCAGGATGTAGACGGTCATGAATTTATTCACCCCTTCACTACCAGCGGTGGGAAAATTGGAAAGTATTTGTCATTTATTTACTTTTTATTCCCCACACGATTTTTTTTTAAATCCTTCCAAGTTTCTTTTTGGTTCAAAACCAAAAGCCGTCCGTAAGCTGTTCACATTAATTATTTTAATTAATCATTAGATTGATTAAAATAATTTTTCCTAACATCGCGGAATCGAAAAGATTAAATCTTTAAAATGGCAGTTTTCCAAGCTTATCGCTATCTTGTTTTTTTACCGCAATAACCACTCGATCAAAAAAAAATTTCAAACAATTTTCAAACAATTTTTAAACAACTTTTCAAACAACTTTTCATGTTCTAAAGTAGGTAAAATCTCCTAGAACACAATTAGCTGCATAGCAGTTCTTCTAAAAATAAGTTTGGTCGGTGAGGTACGAGTTTTTTTTTATTTTCCAGGAAATGGTATTCCGCGAAATGGTTTTTCCGGGAAATGATACATTCCGGGAAATAGTTTTCCGAGAAACGATATTCCGGGATATGGTACATTCCGGGAAATAGTTTTCCGGGAAATGGAATTCCGGGGAATGGTATTCCGGGAAATGACGCACAACCGATGCAATCGATTGAGATCATCTATGGGATCTAATACACGAATATGTGTTTCTAGCTAAACCGACATATTTGATCAAATCGACTATGGATCGAGTGATGTGTTACGTCCGAGTATCGGGGACACTATCAAGTTCTTTTGAAACTCAGAAAGGACTACGGCAAAGTTGTGGAGCCTCTTATCTAATGTTTAATATCTTCTTGAAAAAATGCGGCAATAAATTGTAATTAATATGTACACGAGAGCAAGAGGCTCGAAGGAAGAAACATTACACCTTATGCTCATATGCTCGGTTCTAAACCTTGAACACTCCAATAACCAGACCTCGAAAGCGAAATTTCCAACTCGTTACATCTTAGCAGTTTAGAAAATATTTCAAGCTACTATTTTTTGGGCTATCTAGACTACTGTATTACTACTACTGCATTTAGATACGACCAAAGTTCAATTTTCTACGACTAAACAGTCGGTGCAAGTACTACAAAACACTGAAAATTACAATTATGTAGAAGAATTCGAATCTATCGTGAATAACCATGAATGATATAACCTTAAATTATTTGTATGTGAGCGAAACATTTCTAGAACACCGTTGATAGTTTCCCATGTAAGGAACAAAAATATCTTCACAATACAATACAGAAAATTTATCTTCACTGGATTTATTATGAAATTAGTATGTATATGAGTGACACATTTCTAGACTATTGCTGATAGTTTTAACTCAATGAGCTTCATATATAGTTCAGAAAATTTTCTTATTTTCAATTCAGATTTGTTATTTGGCCGAGTCTCATATACCAATCGACTATGTGTGTTTTTTGTTTTTGTTTTTAGAGGATAGCAAAAAACTTCCAAAAAAGCCATGAGACTGCAATAAAAAAAATATACAAAACTCTAACGTCTCAGGGAACTGGTTTGTCTAGCAACCTGAATCGCCAAAAACCACTACTCTTGCCCAAAACCTGAGTCCTCCCCGGCACTACCTTACGTAATTACTTCGGGGAGGGGTTTTTTATGAGCATAACACCCACTCTAATTCCACTACTTAGCAGTTAGTTCCTTCAGTAGGGTTACAGCACTACTCCTCGACGGTGATGTGTTCTTCACCATCAACACAGACTGCATGGTAGTCAGAAAGTTAGCAGTGGGTCGAAACTGTATGCTCTTCCCCTACGAAGACAATCTGAGCGGCAAACTTCAGAGTGTCTAATTTACCTAGCCCTTCCCTTGTGCCACTCTGCACCGAAACTTTCTTCTCGTACCATTCAGCGCCACTTACTCGTTCAGCTCGGGACTTGTTCGCAAACTACTCGGTCCAGTTGGATCTGGCCTACTCCGAAGGAGAATTCCTAGGCGAGATTCTCCCGATACCGAGCGGTAGATTTCTCCCGATGATGATGTTCGTTTCCGTGAGCCAATTAGCTCCCCGCTTTGATCCGATCTACTCGATGTAGCCCCGGCGATGGACCTAGCCTACTCTACAGAACAGCCAGTAGGTGCTAAAGTCCATCCAGCGATTCCGGGCGGAGCTCAGCTTCCGGTTCACTGGCGCCCCAATGATCCATTGCTAGCTATTCAACGCGGTCTGATCCCCGGCTGTGCATCTACCCTACTCACGAGCTATCCGGTAGGGTGTTAAGGTCGGTCCGGCGATTCCGGTTAAGTCTGACGTCCGTATCACTGGCGCCCAGATGACTAGAACCCGGTTCTACGTTGCGTACTACTCAATTGGTCCCCGGCGGGGGACCTAATCTACACCAACGGAGAGTTCCCCTGCGGCGGAATATCTCTCGAATCCCAATTTGTGGTTCCACGGCGACTTTCTAGTCAAGGTCGCTACTTTGTTGGTCCATTCGCCACTTCCTCTGCATCTCGGAGAGTATACTCGTAACCACTCTGCGGACAGCGTCCCAGGTATGCTCGTCGTGGCTCATCTCTTCGACGACACTGTCAACTATCACACCCTACGAAAACTTCTTCAAACCTAGACCACGTGTTCCGGTGTCTCTGCACGTTTACACACTCCGGGCAAAGGAGTGACGAAGCATGTCCAAACCGGTGCAAGTACTTCCGGAAGCATACGTGCCCGTACAAAATCTGCATCAAATGTAAGTTCACATCTCCATGCTTCCTATGCACCTAAGCTGTCACATTTAGGATTAGTCCTCAGCCATAGTGATGCATTTTCGGGATCATGCCGGCGTTACTACCTCCGACGATATTGTTATGTAACCACTCGCGACTCGTACGGGCATCAGCCGGAATGTCCTGTTCAGCTTTTCACGGCTCCGTTTGGTTTGCAGCGCAGCACCCCAGGGAACCCCATATCGAAGTATCGATGACGAAACGGTAGATAGCAGACGTCCTTTGCTGCTTTCGGACAGCCGAAGTTTGGCATGATTCTCGCTATTGCTTTTGTTGCCCTCGCCGAATTTTCGCAGGCGTAGTCGACGTGGTTGTTGAAACTCAATCAGTCGACGGTTATCACACCAAATTGCCACAGTGCACAGTGGTCCCAAAAAGCAAAAAAGGGGCTTTTAGATTGCATCAAAACTGTTGACTATAGTAATGAGAAAGTTGCTTGAATTGATGATTAATCCCCCTAGTAGTGAGTTACGAAATTTATTTTCTTCAATAATTCAGATAGATAAACACTTACTTCAGCAAACTAGTGGAGACACTCATTGCAAAAATTTTACCTGAAGACTTCAACTCTCTAGCTTTTATGCTTTTTGAGATATAGGGCATTATTTGTGAAAGGCCCCTTAAAAGCAGTTTTTAAATCATAAGTTTTCTTCTAGATTTTTTCCACTATATAAATGTTCTAGAACATTGTTTAGACTGTTAAACGGCATTACTTTGCCAAAGACGGAAACTTGATATCGCTAGTATGTGAGGAGATATTCACGTTTCTTGATTGAAAACAGCTCTTTTTCCAATGCGGATAACTTTTAAGCGGGCAACAACGAGCAAACCACTCGATAAACAAATTAAAATTGTAAGAAAAGCACAACCAATGTTGGAAAAACCAGATCTCCCCAAGGTGTCCCTCTATGGAAATACTCGAGTTGAAGTTTGTCTCATTCCGTCATCAATTACATTACTATATATTACTATTATTTCTGAAATGAAGGGTTAAAGTCGCAATAATTAGCCTTTCTTACTTTTATTGGCACGTCTTAAGTAAATCGAAAGTTACAGTTGTTTAACAACTTAATACATACGTCTGACATTAGAAACTGACAATTCCGTTGCGCCTACTTCATAACAATGGCGCAAGTGCAACAAAATGGAAAATAGGGGAACATGCATTTGATGACGGAATGAGACAAACTTCAACTCGAGTATTTCCATAGAGGGCCGCCTTGGGGAGATCTGGTTTTCCCTGCATTGGTTGTGCTTTTCTTGCACTTTAATTTGTTTACCGAGAAGTTTGCCCGTTTAAAAGTTATCGGTGTTGGAAAAAGAGCTATTTTCAATCAAGAAACTTTAGTCTAAACAATGCTCTAGAACATTTATATAGTGGAAAAAATTCTAGAAGAAAACTTATGACGAAAAAACTGCTTTTAAGGGGCATTTCACAAATAATGCCCTATATATCAAAAAGCATAAAATCTAGAGAGTTTAAGTCTTCAGGTAAAATGTTTGCAATGAGTTTCTCCACTAGTTTACTGAAGTAAGTGTTTGTCTATCTGAATTATTGCAGAAAATAAATTTCGTTACTTACTACTAGAGGGATTAATCATCAGTCCGATAAGACAGAAAGAAGGGGAGTTTTTTCTTCAAGACACCACATTGCTAAAGTCAACAGTTTTGATGCAATCTAAAAAAAAACCCTTTTTTGCTCTTTGGGACCACAGTGCAGTGCACGCTTCGATGCAATCACGTGACCTCAACGGTGATCTGCATCCGCTATACCGCTTTGCAGTTGCTGACCAACAACTTGTGGTGAGCTATTTGCAGCTTGATCCCATTCATCCAGCTCTCGATCGCGTCTATTGTCTCCGTCACCGCCAACTCCACTTCTTCAAGTGTCTCACCCATCACCGTTAGTTACATGTCGTCCGCGAAATCCAAGATTTTCACTTTCCTGGGCAGCCGCAGAGTTATGACCCCATCGTACATCCCGTTCCAAAGAGTTGGACCAAGAATGGAGCCTTGAGGAACGCCCGCTGTGACTCGCATTGACTTCTGCACTTCGCCAGTCTTATAGCAGCTCTCTGCTCTAGAAGTAGCTCTTCAGGGTCTGGCGTAGAGAGTTGGAAACCCTCATTCTGTGCAGTGCTGCAGCGATGGCTTCCCAGCTGGCGCTGGTAAATGCATTCTTAACATCTATCGTGACTACAGCAATCTCCTCTTCACTTCTATTTAGATACCTTCTCAGAACTCTTGAGCACTGTCTGAATTGCATCCACTGACAATGCTCCTTGGCGCAATCCGAGCTGCATCTTGGACAGTCCGCGCTTCTCCTTTGTGCCATTTTTTTTTAGAAACCAGTTTCTAGATTTAGGAAATAAACGAAACAACGTAAATTTCAATAACAAAATTCAGTAACTGTTTTTGCCTTTCTCATATAGAAATGTTATGCAATCACTATAAAAATCGTCAACCTAATCCCGGCCCAAATGTTTTGATATATATATAGGCTTAGGTAGGACTATGCAATGAGGGGTTGCTACTTTAAAATTAAAACTAGTTTGAAATTTGTTAGCAAGTTGAAAATTTTCGGCAGGATCCAGACCCCTCGGATCTTCCTCCTTGATCCGCCGCTAGTTTCAAGCGATGTTTCAGTGTCGACACATAGTATCTCAAGATCTTGGCTGTATGTATGTGCAAATCGTACTGACTATGTAATATATATTTCCATCATTGTATTGAACATAATCAACCATGGAATCGTAGTTTAGACAAATGAGAAAGACACAATAGCACCACTAGGTGGATTAAAACAGATTTTTTTTATTCAGTTCGTTTATTTGATAGGCACAAATGCGTTAGCTTAGCGGTGCCAAATTTATTTTTTTACATTTTTGATATCTTAAAACTAGAAGGCTACAAATTTTAAATATTTTTTACAATAAGGGGGATTTTTACAGCAATCTTAAAGCTAGAAATGCAATGCTATAAGAAAGAATACAATAGGCTTTCAGAATGTTTTTAAATTAAGAATACAGTTTGAAAGGGGAATAAGTTTTTATGAGAAATTGAACAGCTATCTTAAAACAAGGAATGCAGTTCGATATACAAGGTGGTAAAGAATATTTTGATGACAAAAATACAACTATCTAAAAACTAGGAATACAGAATGCAAATGTGGATTATTTCCAACATCGGTGTTGCAGTAGTTATATCAGGGACAGAAGAGAGTAGGCGGATATGTTGACAGGTAAGAAGACCAAACTTGCCACTTTTAGGCAAACGGGAGATCAGCGACATGCCAGACGTCAAGGCCCAGGTTGATGAGTGGGATTCATCGGACCTGCGAAATCGGGTCGCTTTCGCCTTGCGTGGTAAAGGCGACGGCGGTCACATAATGGCACTCTGATGCTGATCGGTTCCACAAGGCAGGACAGGGAACTTCTAAAAACGAGAAATAAAAAAAGAGGGGCTAAATTGGCATATTTATCGTTTTTATGAAAATATAAATAAGGGACATAAAGGGAAGATCGCGATTTGCCAGCATATCCCGAACTGGAACATTGGGTGGTCTACCTAGGGCCCGAAGGGAATCTTTTAACTGAGACCTGGCGTCATAATACCCGGTCCATACCCAGACAACGTGCTCGATGTCGTGATAGCCCTCGTCACAAGCCACAGACTGCTCTCCGCAAGCCCAATACGCCGCAAATGCGCATCCAAGGTGTAGTGGTTGGACATAAACCGGGACATAACACGAATAAAATCCCGATCCACATCAATCCCCCTGAACCAAGACTTCGTTGATACCTTTGGGATAATGGAATGCAGCCACCGTCCAAGTTCACCATTGCTCCACAAGGTTTGCCAACTGTTGAGTGTCCTTTGATGACAAATACTAAAAAAATCGTTGAAGCAGATTGGTCTTTCGTATATGTATATCGTAAAGAGTCGGCCTTTTTATTGCCCGGGATAGAGCAATGAGATGGGACCCAAACAAAGATAATCTGGTAAGATTTTTTAGATAACGTATACAAGGACTCCCGTATCTTCCCCAGAAAATACGAGAATTGCTTTTTGGGTTTCATCGCACGAAGAGCCTCGATAGAGCTGAGGCTTTCCGAAATGATGAAGTAGTGAGCTGTGGGCAGAGTGTCGCTGATCCCATAGGTGTACCGAATTGCAGCTAACTCTGCGACGTAAACTGAAGCGGGATCATTGAGTCGTCGACTTCTCGGAATTTATTATAAAATATATTGGGGATCACTTACGGGCTTATATGGTCCAGGATTCCACGATCCTTCGTGTATGTGTCGAAGAATACAGTAGAATCAGAAATATTTTTGAGACGGACGCGGTTGGGATTATACGAAAAAGGATTGACGCGCTGTGCCATGTAGTCGAAGTACAAGGACATAAATCGGGTTTGAGAATTAAGCTCGCCGAGCCTCTCGAAGTTTCCAATCACCAACGAGTTCAGAATGTCGCATCGGATGAGCAATCGATATAAGAGTTTCCAAAATCGATTTTCCAGTGTGAGAACGCCCTCCAGCACTACAAGACTCATCGTATTGGTCGAGTGCATGCAACCCAAGGCAATGCGCAAGCAACGATACTGGATTCTCTCCAGTTTGATGAAGTGTATGTTCGAGGCAAAGCGGAAACAGAAACACCCCCAAATCGGTAGCCTTGGGCGCTGTAACAGAGACCAGCCCGTCGCACAGTGATCATCTTCCATACAAAAGCCGAACAAACCCTCAAAAGTGGCCCGAATTTGATGAAAACGTCAAATTGGGGTAATTTTGTCGTACAGAATTCATATTTGATTTTTTTATTTTTATTTTTATCTCAAAATTTTGGTACTTAGGGTGGTTCGAAAATTCAACATTAACGAATATGGAGGTGCACAATATATGAAAATTCATTTTCAAAAAAATTGGTGTGGTGAATTTTTAGCAGAATACACATTTTTTCATTTGTTGATAATGCTGGTAGACATTCATAAATTATATTTCATACCTTCGGGAATCAAACACAATCATGCGTCTCCTTCAGACATATAATGAAAAATCACATTTTTTCATACCCTCGGGGCAAAAAGAAGCAAAACAGGACAAAAAACCTAAAAAGGAACCTTCGATCATACACTTCATCAAACTGGAGAGAATCCAGTATCGTTGCTTGCGCATTGCCTTGGATTGCATGCACTCGACCAATACGATGAGTCTCGTAGTGCTGGAGGGCGTTCTCCCGCTGGAATACCGATTTTGGGAACTCTCATATCGATTGAACGGCTGTGATAAAAGTTATGGGCAGATTCCCCATTCAAGAAGTGGTAGAACGCTCATATGAGGGCTTCGTGATCGCCAAAATCAACGGCGTCTTCGTGTGTAGCTATTACGCTCCTCCAAGGTGGACGGTAAAGCAGTTCAGCCTAATGCTGGAGCAGTTAACCGAGTAGTTGATCGGTCGGAAGCCGGTAGTCATTGGTGGTTACTTTAACGCCTGGGGCTTGGAGAGTAACCTGAGAGACTTAAAAAATCAGATTGCCCCAAAGAGCTGTGACGAGAAGTAGACGCTTATCCCTGGGGGGACGTGTACCTAGTCGTGATGGCGAAAATGAAGGGTTTGAGGACGCCAGCCAAAATGTGCCCGAGTAAGCTGAATATAGTTATCGAGGGTCTTTTCCCGAAACATGATACAACTATCTGGCCACCAACACCATTCGGCGAAGAAGAAGGAGCACACATGGACGATCGATCGGTAAGTAACGATGAGCTCGACAAAGCATCGAAGTGTCTGAAATCAAAGAAAGCCCCCGGTCCGGATAGAACACCAAACGTGGCGCTGAAAGCTGCGATCCTGGTTTATCCGGACGTGTTCAGGATGGTGCTGCAGAAGTGTTTAAATAAAGGTTCCCCGAAATTTGGAAGGTATAGAAGCTGGTACTGCAGCCACCGGACGATCCGGCCTCTCATGTCTACTGGATACACTCGGAAAATTCCTGGAAAGAATCATCCTTAACAGGTTGATGAAATGCACGGAGGGAGAGCGCGGACTAACTAAGAGGCAGCAATTCTAACAATGTTTAAGAGTACTGAGAAGGCATCTAAACAGAAGTGAAGAGGATATCGATACTGGGCTGTGATCATGATAGATGTTAAGATTTCATTTAACAGCGCCAAGTGGACAGCCATTGCTGCAGCGCTGCACAGAATGAGGGTTCCCAATTATCTATACCAGATCCTGAAGAGCTACTTCTAGAGCAGAGTGCTGCTGTGCGAGACGAGCGAAGGGCAGAAGTCAATGCCAGTCACAGCGTGCGTTCCTCAAGGCTCCATTCTTGGTCCAACTCTTTGGAACGGGACATACAATGGGGTCATAACTCTGCGGCTGCCCAGGAAAGTGAAAATCGTGCACACAAAAAAAATAATGAAATTTAAACTACATGTAAATCATTACGAATGTAAACATGCAAAGATTGAATCAAAACTTTGATTGAAAATTACGTTAAAATCAATGCACTCAATTAGAGCATCAAAAAGCATACAATTTTACATTTTCGTTCGTGTAATATTACATGTCATTCATTTTCCAGCAATAAGCGTGTACATTGAAGTGCATTGGTTTTTCCGTTTGAAGAAACTGTAATTTTCAATCCACGTGTAGAATTATAATAAAATTCGTTGAAGAAAGCACGACAAGTCGTGTGGATTTGTGGTGGACCTTTATTTTACATTCATATTCATGCCCAAATATGTGCATGAAAATAAACTTAAAATTACAAAATATTTTTTCTGCGTGGGTTTCGCGGACGACATGTAACTAACGGTGCTTGGTGAGACACTTGAAGAAGTGGAGTTTTCGGTGACGGAGACAATAGACGCGATCAAGAGCTAAATGAACGGAGTCAAGCTGCAAATAACTCACCACAAGTTGTTGGTCAGCAATGCCAAAGCGATTCAGCGGATTCAGATCGACGTTGGAAGGCACAATTTTGAGTGACAACTGTCGACTGGTTGAGTTTCAACAACCACGTCGACTACGCTTGCGAAAATTCGGCGAGGGCAACAAAAGCAATAGCGAGAATCATGCCAAACTTCGGCTGTCCGAAAGCAGCAAAGGACGTCTGCTATCTACCGTTTCGTCATCGATACTTCGATATGGGGTTCCCTGGGGTGCTGCGCTGCAAACCAAACAGAGCCGTGAAAAGCTGAACAGGACATTCCGGCTGATGCCCGTACGAGTCGCGAGTGGTTACAGAACAATATCGTCGGAGGTAGTAACGCCGGCATGATCCCGAAAATGCATCACTATGGCTGAGGACTAATCCTAAATGTGACAGCTTGGGTGCATAGGAAGCATGGAGATGTGAACTTACATTTGATGCAGATTTTGTACGGGCCCGTATGCTTCCGGAAGTACTTGCACCGGTTTGGACATGCTTCGTCACTCCTTTGCCCGGAGTGTGTAAACGTGCAGAGACACCGGAACACGTGGTCTAGGTTTGAAGAAGTTTTCGTAGGGTGTGATAGTTGACAGTATCGTCGAAGAGATGAGCCACGACGAGCATACCTGGGATGCTGTCCGTAGAGTGGTTACGAGTATACTCTCCGAGATGCAGAGGAAGTGGCGAATGGACCAACAAAGTAGCGACCTTGACTAGAAAGTCGCCGTGGAACCACAAATTGGGATTCGAGAGATATTCCGCCGCAGGGGAACTCTCCGTTGGTGTAGATTAGGTCCCCCGCCGGGGACCAGTTGAATAGTACGCAACGTAGAACCGGGTTCGAGTCATCTGGGCGACAATGATACGGACGTCAGACTTAACCGGAATCGCTGGACCGACCTTAACACCCTACCGGATAGCTCGTGAGTAGGGTAGATGCACAGCCGGGGATCAGACCGCGTTGAATAGCTAGCAATGGATCATTGGGGCGCCAGTGAACCGGAAGCTGCGCTCCACCCGGAATCGCTGGATGGACTTTAGCACCTACTGGCTGGTCTGTAGAGTAGGCTAGGTCCATCGCCGGGGCTACATCGAGTAGATCGGAACAAAGCGGGGAGCTAATTGGCTCACGGAAACGAACATCATCATCGGGAGAAATCTACCGCTCGGTATCGGGAGAATCTCGCCTAGGAATTCTGCTTCGGAGTAGGCCAGATCCAACTGGACCGAGTAGTTTGCGAACAAGTCCGGAGCTGAACGAGTAAGTGGCGCTGAATGGTACGAGAAGAAAGTTTCGGTGCAGAGTGGCACAAGGGAAGGGCTAGGTAAATTAGACACTCTGAAGTTTGCCGCTCAGATTGTCTTCGTAGGGGAAGAGCATACAGTTTCGACCCACTGCTAACTTTCTGACTACCATTCAGAAATTGCCAGTCTGTGTTGATGGTGAAGAACACATCACCGTCGAGGAGTAGTGCTGTAACCCTACTGAAGGAACTAACTGCTAAGTAGTGGAATTAGAGTGGGTGTTATGCTTATAAAAACCCCCTCTCCGAAGTAATTACGTAAGGTAGTGCCGGGGAGGACTCAGGTTTTGGGCAAGAGTAGTGGTTTTTGGCAATTCGGGTTGCTAGACAAACCAGTTCCCTGAGACGTTAGAGTTTTGTATATTTTTTTTATTGCAGTCTCATGGCTTTTTTGGAAGTTTTTTGCTATCCTCTAAAAACAAAAACAAAAAACGCTTTTAATCCACCTCACAGTGTGATGAGACATTTCTTATAACTCTTATCACTCTCTTCGGATATTATATCGTTTGAGAACATTTAGTACTTGATGCTTCGCGATGTTTTTGATAACACATACTACATGGGATAGTGGCAGGACTCAGAGAATCACTCAAATCAGCATAGGACAACATCAGTGCTAGAAATCTCAAACCAAATCAATGGGAAAGCGAAAAAATGGCCCATAAAATAGACATTCAAACGAATTATTGCTAATGCTCTGTTAATAAAATATCTAAATTCCTCAATCAATGCATTGTGGTGGGAAAACTGAATTTTCCTAAAGGGATTATGTATATTGTACTGAGCCAAAAAATCGATTTTTTTTTTAATCGATCTGAAGTTTAAACTCAAATTTCCAACGCGACTGAGAACTAAGAAATCAACGCTTTTTCTTAAAAAAGCGATACTAGCAGTGACACCATTCAAAGAAAATAAACAGTGAATATTTCCATACTTGGTTTTATTTCCTATTTAAAAACTGTTGTGTTTTTTACATCCTATGTTGCATGATTCAGTGATCGAAACCCAAAACTTTATAAAGTAGTTGAAATTATTAAATTAAAATTTGTGTTTGCTATTGAAATTTGCAAAATGATTGTATATATAGTATATAGCCCCTTTGGCGATTGTTTACTTTTTCGGTCCCACCTATCAGCATTGAAGTATCGCCCTTACGTTTTTTTACAATACCAATTTTACAATTAGTGGGGGTTTGGTGAAAATCGATCTTACTGTCAAAACGGCATAATTCCGAAACCGTAATTTTTGAAGTTTTAAAATTATGCAGAATTAATTTTTCAGAAAATAGTAACAGAGTTCGTGTCTTTAGCGAATTTGTTGAGACTTTATTGTAGTCATGAATATTAACCTGAGAAAATTCACCATAAATACTTCTTGGACGATATACCGTCAAAATTATTTTATCAAATGATGCGCTGTTTAACGTTTGTAAAACTCATCGAAGATACTAAACCTCCGAAATTGGCGGTTTCAAAATGATGTTATCTTGACCTTAAATTACTGTTTTTGAACATTTGACCTATACATATAATTGGTCATACAACAAAAATCAAATTCTCATCAAAATCGATCAGGACCTGCTAGAGTCGAATGGAAATCGTCATTTTTCAGAAATTTCTCTCTACATTCGGATAGTGTGAGTTTTTTGATAGATAGTGATAGTTTTAATTTTAAAGTAGCAACCCCTCACTGCATACTCCCTCCGGGCCGGTATGATTGACGATTTTTAGAGTGATTGCATAACCTTTCTATATGAGAAAGGCAAAAATGTACCAAAGTCCAAAAAAATCATTTCGAGTTTACATCAAAAATTTTTCGAGTTTACATCAAATCTCAATGTTTCATGCATTATAATGTCATTTGGCATCAAAAATACAAATTTGATTTTGAAAATTTTTCATTTCAGTTTATATGGGAATTTGCTGTGTGATTGCACTCTTCAACTCGTAACCCCGGAACCGGAAGTCCAATCAATAAAAAATTCAATTGCAGCCGATGGGAAGGTTGTACCTTGCATTTGAGACTAACTTTGTGCAAATCGATCCAACCATCTCTGATTAACAGAGCTCACATTTTTTTCCACATAAACACATACATACACACACAGACATTTTCCGATCTCGACGAACTGAGTCGATTGGTATATGACACTCGGCCCTCCCGTTCGGGATTAGATTGACGAATTTTAGAGTGAATGAGAAAGGCAAAATCATTTTTAGCAAATGTTGAAAGTTATGCATTTTTTGGTGAGCAGTTCTATGTTTCATAGACATTAAATCAATTTTAACTTCGCTTCCTATTAAATAAAGACCCTTATTACAGTACATCTCTACAAAAACGAGCTCAATTTGAAAATAAATCTGAGGATTATGATTGATTACAGAACTCTGGAATTTTCTATTGGAATGTTTTCAGGCAGGAATTTGATATTGATGCTATTAGACAACTGTGAAATCAAGACCAATAGATCAGTTACATATCAGGACCCTATTCCGACAATTTATCAAAAGTCCTTATGGCGTTTACAACAACAGGTTATCAATCTACGGATCAGATATTTGTTATTGTAATATTGAATTAAATCAGTCTGCATCAATAAATTTTCAACTTCAATCCAATATTTTTTTGGGTGTGGTGGGGAAGGGGGGGGGGTTGTATGGTGTTAAACCCCAAAAGCTTCTCTAGGCTACGCCGTTGCTTGGAGTTATTTATTTCGCTTTTCATTTTCCGATATGTTTCAGATCGATTGATGGTTATAAGTTAGAAAAATTGCAGTCAGAAGGTTCGCACAAATGAACATTTTTGTATTGATAAGTTATCAAGTTCCTTCCAGACAACTTGGAAGTGTTCGGTGATTATTTCTAGCGGTTGTAGATAGTAAAATGAAATACAAAATTTGTTTTATCGAAATAATGTTTAGCTTATTTCAATGGATTATTACTATATTGAACAATAAATAGGCGACAACGAGTAATCAACAAACAACAAGCCATAACTTTTAAAGTATTCAATATAGATATTTAAAAACTTCAGTAAAGTTATTCGCAAAAGTCAGAGCTACAAATTTGCTGAAGACATCATTTCGATGTAATCACTTCCAAGAAAATTTGTGAAAATATCTCACTCATAAAGGGAATGACCAGCAAAAGCACAATACCAAAAGAAAGGGCATATTACCTCCATTAAATTCTCCGAAGATACTATTGACCTAAAATAAGCCGTTTTGGCGTTAATAATAGATTACATGTTTTTGGTCATATTTCTGGCAATGGGAAATGATAAAAATCTTTCGTCCGCATTTAATGTTAAATATCTCTTTTCATAATAGTCCGATTTCAACAATCTATAACTTGTTCGAAAGGTGTTCGTTAAAGCTATCTAAAAACATATAAATTGTTAATCTATATTGTCAATTTCGGCAGATAATTCAAAAAAACTGCAAAAAACGCCATTTTTACGCATTCAAACATTCATATCTTGGAAACTAAACATCAGAATCAAAAACAAATTAATAGCGTTCATACTGTTTTTTAGTTCTTTCATTGAAAATTGGTTTGGATAAGATCGGTTCAGCCATTGCTGAGAAACACGAATGAGAATTTGTCCGTTACATACACACACACAGACACACACACAGACATTGTCCCAAATCGTCGAGCTGAGTCGATTGGTATATAAAACTCGGCCCTCCGGACCTCGGAAAAAATCTTGAAAGTTTGAGCGAATTCTATACATTTCTTTTATAAGAATTGTAAAAACACACACAGTCGATTGGTATATGAGACTCGGCCAAATAACAAATCTGAATTGAAAATAAGAAAATTTTCTGAACTATATATGAAGCTCATTGAGTTAAAATTATCAGCAAGAGTCTAGAAATGTCTCACTCATATACATACTAATTTCATAATAAATCCAGTGAAGATAAATTTTCTGTATTGTATTGTGAAGATATTTTTGTTCCTTACATGGGAAACTATCAACGGTCTTCTAGAAATGTTTCGCTCACATACAAATAATTTAAGGTTATATCATTCATGGTTATTCACGATAGATTCGAATTCTTCCACATAATTGTAATTTTCAGTGTTTTGTAGTACTTGCACCGACTGTTTAGTCGTAGAAAATTGAACTTTGGTCGTATCTAAATGCAGTAGTAGTAATACAGTAGTCTAGATAGCCCAAAAAATAGTAGTTTGAAATATTTTCTAAACTGCTAAGATGCAACGAGTTGGAAATTTCGCTTTCGAGGTCTGGTTATTGGAGTGTCGAAATAATGATTGACACGCCTCCTGGTTTAGAACCGAGCATATGAGCATAAGGTGTAATGTTTCTTCCTTCGAACCTCTTGCTCTCGTGTACATATTTATTACAATTTATTGCCGCATTTTTTCAAGAAGATATTAAACATTAGATAAGAGGCTCCACAACTTTGCCGTAGTCCTTTCTGAGTTTCAAAAGAACTTGATAGTGTCCCCGATACCATATCCCGGAATATCGTTTCCCGGAATGTACCATTTCCCGGAAAACTATTTCCCGGAATGTATCATTTCCCGGAAGAACCATTTCGCGGAATACCATCTCCCGGAAAATTAAAAAAACTCGTACCTCGCCGACCAAACTTATTTTTAGAAGAACTGCTATGCAGCTAATTGTGTTCTAGGAGATTTTACCTACTTTAGAACATGAAAAGTTGTTTGAAAATATTTTTAAATTTTTTTTGATCGAGTGGTTATTGCGGTAAAAAAACAAGATAGCGATAAGCTTGGAAAACTGTCATTTTAAAGATTTAATCTTTTCGATTCCGCGATGTTAGGAAAAATTAATTAATCTAATTTAATTAATCTAATGATTAATTAAAATAAATAATGTGAACAGCTTACGGACGGCTTTTGGTTTTGAACCAAGAAGAAACTTGGAAGGATTTAAAAAAAATCGTGTGGGGAATAAAAAGCACCCCAATGGATGGGATATCAATGAATTAAATTGGTACCACAATAGTAACAAATACTTTCCAATTATCCCACCGCTGGTAGTGAAGGGGTGAATAAATTCATGACCGTCTACATCCTGACTAACAGGCCCTATATTTTGCCTGATATTTCTTCCAAATTTTGCGGATTTAGTTAAAATCGTATATTTTCAATTCTTTTACTATTATGAATCGATTCCGTCGCGTGGTAATCTTCGGTGAAAAGTATAATACACCACTGTAGAATTTTTAAGATTTGAAAATTTTGTTATTGAAATAAAATGATAGAAATGGAAGGCGAACAGAATACCGAATTGTATATATTATCAATTCTGTCCTATCGTTTTTAGGTAGACTCCAAGCGGACTAAAAATTTCAAACGCGTTTTTTTAAATCCACGTCAAACCACGAGCTTTGAAATATTCACAGAATATTCTAAATTAATTTCTCCAGCAACGTACGAAGGATTTTAGTTGATAAATTATGTCTGAATCGATTTTCTTGGCTATTTTCGGTAAATTTAAGACTAAGAGAAACGAAAGCAATGAAGTTGATTGTTGATTTTAATGATATTTTCAGCGTTTCGCGTAAAATTAAAATAGCGAAAAAAAATCCTACGTAAGTCACTTTCTATCGTTCTAAGGAATCGAAAAAAACTTTAGTTTTTGACACTAGGTCAAACATTACAGGAGATAGATTTCGGGCTCGGATAAAAAAAAACGTGCTGGCGGGAAAATGCTGAACAAATTACTTAAAATTAATATTTTTTGGTGCTGCATAAGTCGTATTATGGATCCCATTTTGGGATCATGATTCATCTCCTTATTACGCAAAGAAAAATATGCTTATACCGTACTTTATAATGGTTTAAATTCGTAACGATCAATTTAGAACGCCTTGAATTGCAGCCATCTTTGAAATTGAAAAGGCAGTGTTTTCCACAACGTTGGCAACATTTTTATGATAACCAATCATTAGTACTCTAAAAATGCCCTGAATACGTTGATTGATTTTTCTGAAGATTAGGTAAAAGGTAACGAAAAAATATAAATATTTCCTAAAATTCAGTTATAAATATTTTTGGAACCTTTGAAATTTTATAGATTGTGAATGTATCTGTCTGAGATGCTGCCTTCTTAAAAATATGCAATCTTCTTTGGATTTTTATGTAGAATGTTATTTTTATCTATATGAAGTTTCTCTGAAAATACGCTTGGACTTTTATTGATTTTTATTCGCACTAATATTTGTTTACAGTAACAGTGCATTGAAAACGCCTTCAGTTATTTTAAATTTCACTTCGTATTAAACATTTCTATGTGAATTAGCCTTCTTTGGAACAATAGCAAATCAATGGAAATAATTTTAGAATTTTATTGATTTCAATACAATAAATACATATGCCTTCTTTAAAATTTTCGTAATATATTTTTGAAATGCTATTCATTTTAAACTAAATTACGACTTTGATATCGCCTTCTTTTAGCATAAGCTATTTTCTGGACCTTCGATTGATTGATAATGATTTCAAATAAAATTACATATACATGAGAATTAGTTTTTTTTTAAATTCCCTAACATGATCAGCGAGCAAAGACAAGGGAACCAAACAAATATTTGAGTAGCAACATAGTTCTAAATGCAAATGTTCTCAAAGTACTTCAGATTTCAATAGTATAACAAATTGCCGAGAAAAAGTACGTTCCGGGAAATGGTATTCCGGGAATTGGTACATTCCGGAAAATAGTATTCCGGGAAATGGTACATTCCGGGAAACGATATTCCGGGAAATGGGACATTCCGGGAAATGATATTCCGGGAAATAGTATATTCCGGGGAATGGTTTTCTGGGAAATGGCATTCCGGAAAATGATTTTCCGGGAAATGGAATTCTGGGAAGCGACATACAATCGATTGTATCATATGCGGCTTTGAAATCTATAAACAGGTGGCACGTTGTAATTACAACATTTTTGAAAGACTAGTCGAATCGAGAATATTTCGTTTGTTGTGATGCATTCCCCAGTAAAACCTGCTCTGTATTTCCCATTTTTCTCAATGGGCGGCGGTGAACACTTTGTAGGCGGTTTTCAGCAATGTGATTGACCGGTACTTGCAACAATCCATACTTTAGGGACCATTCATAAATTACGTAACGCAAAAATAGCCCAAAATTGACTCCCCCCTCCCCCTATGTAACAAATTGTCACAAAATTTTCCATCCCCCCCTCCCCTGTTACGTAACAAATTCTAAGAAAAATTTTTTTTTCTTCGATGAAAACATGTTACGTAACGATCTAGTTAACACCCCCTCCCCCCTATGTCACAATTTGTCACAACATGTCGTACCCCCTCCCCCCCCCCCTAAAAGCGTTACGTAATTTATGAATGGTCCCTTATACGAATTTCTATTCGAAATATTCAAGCCAGCAACAATAACGAATTCATCACCCTACCAGATAAATAAGCTGTAGGGAAACATATATCTGCAAAAACAAACGCGGATGTTTAAAAACTACAACAATTTTCGAAATCTCTCTCGATTTGGCAAAAGCTTTTACTAGATCGAACAAACGACTAATACTACATATGCATACAATGCTGAAAAATGCTATCTAAAATGTCCTTTTGTGTAAATGTTTGGGAGAAAAATTCTTCATTCAAACATACAGTGTAGAATTCTTCTCCCAAACATTTACAGAATCACATTTTAGAAAGCATATTTCAGCAGGCAGTCTTGGATGAACATATAATGGAGAATCACTAATTTATGTACCTATTATTCTCACAAGTTGACATCATAAGCCTGATAAATATAAACATTTGAATTGTGCGTTTATTTCCCCGGCAAGCAGTTTATCCTCTATTTATTCTTCATTAGTGGGTGGGTAACCAAATTTTCACCTCTCAAGAACTTGCGAAAAGCTACTGACAATGCAGTATGGAAGCTCCACCTCAACGGCATTCCTTATTATTGAACGCCCAAGCAGTTTAGTAACTATAATAACACATCGGAAAGAATGAAATATTCAAATCAACAGTCAGACTATAGAAATCATCAATGGGGAAACACGTGGCTCTCCATAAACAACCATGCGGTAGCATGCGGCTAACCGTCATTTGTGTTTTTTTACCTGTTTCACCATTCTGCTATATAATCGGTGTAAAGTCAGACAGGACTAAGCAGCAAAATCTCAAAAGATGAGATGATGATAGGATTGAATCAAGAATTTCTTCTTCAGCTACCTTTCATTTGCACCAGATTTGAAAAATATTATCATTAGCATGAATTATGAAATGAATCCATTGCGGATAATACCGTAAAGAATACAAAGATTCAATTTTTGTACACGTTTTTCTCTGTATCAATGTAATATCGCTTAGTCCGGTCTGGCACAAAACCGACATCTTGCATGCGCGTGCGCTTTGTATTCGTTTTCACTGAAGTTAGACTGGACATACGGCATTTGGTAGAAATGCGGCTGCAAATATGGGTATTTCATCAACTTTACTAAAATATGAATAACTCAAAAACGAAGCATCGTAGCTATGTAATGTAAGCGAACAAAAAATTCTACACAAAGCAAGCTACAATCCTATGCAATAATATGGGGTACTTTTGAATAAAATATCGGAGATATTTTGGTTCGAACTAGAAAATGCTAGCCGTGAGTAATCATCAAAATTTTAAAATTTTAGTTATACCAAAAAATAGCTTAATTCCTTGCGCAACTTTACACGAGAGGGATTGTTGATATCTTTTACGTAAAAGTTTTAAAAATTCGAGAAAGCGCCGCAGCCGATCCTGTAACCTTTCGCCTTAATAGGCCACCGTTGGAAACTAAGTTTCTTTAAGGAATAAATATTTCCGGTGATACCAGTCGATGTGTGTATACCAGGGCATCGCAAATTTTTTTTAATTGTCAAAGCCCCTCCTCTCAAAGTAAGCTCAGATGCCAAATTTTACATCATTTGGACAATTCTAGACTCCCGCCCACTTCGCTTGAAATTTTTGTAAATTGGTACTATGGGAATATATGGAGGAAAAATATATTAAATGCTATAACTTTTGAAGTAGAAATCAGAAAATTACAATTTATACCTCTTTTTAATGAAAATAACCTTAGTAAATGAATGGAGATATTTTTGTTCCTAGAAAAATAAGGAAAAGTGGTGTACTGGGTCATTTTAGCCCCAAAATCCCCTATTTTTTATAATTTTTCTGCTCCGTGATGCAAATCATATATAATTTGCAGTTTTTCTAATGTGAAATTGAGTGAAGAATAATAGAAATATATGCCCGAGAAAATAATAAAATGTAATATGAATGATAAAAGGCCCTATAACCCCAACTTCTCTTATTCGGACAATGGTCAAAAGGTTTCGTTCGATTTCTGAGATTTTCTCACATTAGAAAAACTGCAAAATATGTATGATTTTCAACACGAAGCTGAAAAATTATTAAAAATAGGGAATTTTGGGCCAAAATGGACCAGTATCCCACTTTCCCGTATTTTTCTAGAAACAAAAATATTTCCATTAGAAACGCTATTCAAGTTTCGTTTCCGTGGAATTATATTCCTATTTAAATATGCATGCTTTTAAATGCTAAATCGTCGTAAAAATAACACCATATTGGGATGCAAATAAGCGACGAATAAGAATTTTTAAACTCTAGACAACTTTTTCATATCAAAAATACCCTTGTTTCATGATTTTTTACCAAACGTTATTGAATGCCAGTAGTATCGAATATAGCTCGCCATATTAGATTTTAAATGACGGCAGGCATCAATTTGCGATCTTTTGACATATTTCTTATATTAAAAATGTCCATGCCGCGTGATTCTAGATGACAGAATATCTTGAATATAACGTCATCTTAAATTTTGATCTGCTATCTTAGATATAAAAATAGCGGAGGCTATTAAATTTCCATTTACTTTCGATTTTTGGGCAGTTTCCCATACCAAACATTAGGGTTCGTCGCGGTGCGGATGTGGGCGGTAAATGGTTTGTCCGCACCGCAACCGCAAAAAAAAATAATAAAACCGCACCGCTTACCGCACTTTATTTACCGCCCCGCACCGCGCGGTAATGCGGTAAAATTCTTATATTTTTAAAAATAGTGTTGAAAAATTGTTCCTTTGTGTAACCATATATAAAAAAATGTTGTTCTTATTCACACGAAATTTAACTTTAAGAGACTCCTCAGAATGTAATGTTTATGAAAAAATCAACTTTTGCATTTTCTATTAATAAAATTCCGTACATTTTAAGGCAAACATTATACATTCAAAAACGTTCTAATTCAGTAATAGGAAAACTTTTATTTTAGCAACCCTTCAGTTAATTGAAAAAAGTGGAATAAAAATGTAATAAGAAATGAAGTTGCATATTTTTTCTTTTAATTTTCATATTTTCAATGTTTTTGACATATGAAAATGAAATGGACGATTTCCGCATTTACGTAGTAAAAACCACCTTTCATTCTTAAAGGAATTTCACCAAAAATAAAATAAAGTCGAAATACCAGTACTTCTATATAGTACCGCATATATTCCAATCCAGTGAAATAAAAACATATTGTATTTTATCAATAAGAACGACGCCATATTTGACAAAAAATTGCTCTATACATTAAATCTAATCAGGAGTCCGGTCTCAATCGGTACAGAATTATTGAATATTAGAAAAACTGCAAAAAATGTATGATTTGTAGCATACAGCAGAAATGATTTTTAAAAATAGGGGGTTTTACGGACAAAATATCCCAAAACTCTAACTTCCGCATTCATCCAAAAAAACCTGTTTTAATCCACCTAGCGGTGCAATTGTGCCTTTCTCATTTCTCTAAACTATGGCACGGAGGCTTTTTATGTTCAACATAATTGTGGAAATGTCCATTACATTCTTAGTACACTTTGCACTTATACACAATAGCATGCCAGCCACGAACTTGAGTTGACGGTGAAACACTTGAAATAAAAACCTGTTTTAATCCACCTAGCGGTGCAATTGTGCCTTTCTCATTTCTCTAAACTATGGCACGGAGGCTTTTTATGTTCAACATAATTGTGGAAATGTCCATTACATTCTTAGTACACTTTGCACTTATACACAATGGCATGCCAGCCACGAACTTGATGAGCTACGTGTCGACGGTGAAACACTTGAAACAAAAAAATATCATACTCCATTAGCCTAATCAGCATTAGATCAATGTTATCTGCTTGCTAACTCATTTTGTCATGCGGGACTGGGTATGTGAAGAGGGCGAAAGTCCCATGAACGAACGACTCCCCAGCTTAAATTGGTATGCTTTGTGATACAGTGGTGGTTTAAAGATGATGGGGTTGAAAGGGAGGGGTATGAGGGCTGGATGGGGTGGTGGTCTGAGGGGTGATTTAAGGAGATTTTTAAAGGAGGGGCGCGAACAGTAGAGGGGGGGGGTGTAACCCCTCTCCGTAAACAATCAACTACGCCCCTGTTAAAATCCAGAAACCCTAATCGAGTCGAAAAAAAAATTATTAGGTAGCCGGGATTAGGTTGACGTTTTTCAGAGTGATTGCATAACCTTTCTATATGAGAAAGGCAAAAATGTGCCAAAATCCAAAAAAGTGAATCGTAGTCAAATTTTTTTTTTCGAGTTTGCATCAAATCTCGACGTTTCATGCACCTTGAACACATTTAGCATCAAAAATAAAAATTCTATTTTTAATTTTTCCTATAGTTTATATGAGAAATTTCTATGTGGCCGCACTCTGAAACCCGTAATTCCGGAACCAGAATTCCGATCGATCCAAAATTCAATAGCAGCCGATGGGAAGGTTGCACCATTCATTTGAGACTAAGTTTGGGCAAATCGGTCCAGCCATCTCTGAGAAAAATGAGTGACATTATTTGACACATACGCACATACATACACACACACACATACACACACATACACACACATACACACACATACACACACACATACATACACACACACAAATACAGACTTTTTCCGATCTCGACGAACTGAGTCGAATGGGATATGACACTCGGCCCTCCGGGCCGGGATTAGGTTGACTTTTTTCAGAGTGATTGCAGATGATTCTTTTTTTTTGGCAGCACTGCTCTTTGGTGGTTAGCGCAAGTCATTTAGGGTCCCTACACATTCGTTAATTTACGTGTGTTTTTTAAGTGTTTTGTTGGTGAAATATATGTCAATTAGTGTTTCATTATTTTCTGCAGTGATAGGAATAGGAGGCTGGTGTTATTTTGGTCGGTAAATAGTGTATTAAGTGCATGAATATCGGTTCGCATTCGGCGTACCGCAATTCAACCATTTTTGAGTAGTGCGATAGTGTGATAGTGTATCTGTAGCGATCAGCTGTGTCAATTTGCCTATATTTGCCTCTCATATGAGCGGTCACAGTGGCGCAATCGGTGTATAGTGTAAGCGCTCATCTGCCGGGGTGTCTCTGGTATTCAGCCCGTACACATCTCATACTTGTGCTCTACCATCTGGCTAGGGCTTGCTCGCTACATACAACTAGCCAACTAGCCTGTGTGTTTTTGGGTTGGTTCTGGGTCAGCTCTGTGGATATAAGCAGGTAATTTGTGTATAAGGGACGGTTTCGGTGCGGCTAGGACTGTTTTCGCTGCGTACTGCTGTAATCAAACAGTTAGTAGGTGTGTGAGTAATTCTCTGTCGTTGTGCCAGACTGTCTCAACGTAGTGACTGTGATCATTTGCCCCCGGTGTTCAGCCATCATCGCAGCTGATTGTTTGTATCGCTCTGTGAGTGGCAACGATATTGTTATTTTTTTTCAGATGCACTTCTGATCGGTGCAGGTGGGTATCGGACATCGCTTGCTCAAACTGGGCACTTCTGCACGGAAACCGAAATTGCATCGTGCCTGTTATTACTTTTCTTTGCAGCAAATATAGTGAAGTTTTTTTTGTGTTTTGATGTACAATTTAAGTTTATTTGTTTAATCTAGTGTGCCTTGTGCTTTATTATTGTATTCTTTTTTGTCTTTTTTGTCTTAATTGCGATGGATACTGATGATGTTATTTGCGTTGAATGTAAAAAAAGGGAGACTGACTCGAACAAACTGGTAACCTGCTTGTACTGCTTTAAAAGCGCTCATTACAAATGCCGCAATATCATTGGCAATGCCGTTCGTCGCGTAAAAGAAAATATGTACTTTTGCACACCCAACTGTTCGGACATTTATAAAAAGATTATTGAAATGAAAACTAACAAAAGTGATATTGTAGCCGCTCTCGGGTCAGAGCTGAAAATAACAGTCGCGAGTGCTGTGGCTTGTGAAATGCAGAACCTGAGGGCAGAATTTAGATCGATTACCTCTGCTATTGAAAATTCGCAAGATTTCCTATCTACGAAATTTGATTCAATTGTCTCAGACTTTCGAGATCTAAAATCTGAAAACGAGGCCCTAAAACAAGAGATAAGTTCCTTAAGAAAAAAACAATCTTGCCTTTATGAAAATGTAAACAAACTTGAGATGAACTTAGACAAAACTGTTCGGGATAACGTCTCAAACAATGCCATATTTCTGGGAGTCCCCTTCCTCTGTAATGAAAATACCGTTGAATTAGTCATCAAAATTGCTCATTGCATTGGTGCTAACCTAGACCGTTCCTCAGTGGTGTCTGCCGAAAGGTTGTCACCATGTAAAAAAGCAACAAATAGTTTGGTTCCCATAAAAGTGGTTTTCACAGATAGGACCGTGAAGGAGATTTTATTCACCAAAAAAAAGGAGTTTGGTAGACTGATCTCTACTTCGATCGACGATTCCCTGGTCATCAACGGCAAACCTACAAATGTTGCGATTCGCGATGAGTTAACCCCACTTTGCTTAGAACTATTGAACGAAATGCGCGAGCGTCAGGAGTTTCTCAACATTAAATATGTCTGGTCCGGTCGAGGAGTTGTTCTTGTTAAGAAAAATGAAAAAGCAAAACCTGAAATAATTAGAAACCGGAATGATCTAAACCGCATAACTAGCCTATATTCAAATGGTTCTTCTGACGCTGCAGACTCGCTACCTGCGAATATTTCTCCATCACCCAAAAGAAAACGAACAAACAATATCCCGAGGGAATAGTGCTTCTTGCTTTTATAACATTTTGCTCTTTTACATATAATTTACATTTCATTTCAATGGCTTATATAGAAAATTTCTTTCACGATGATATAGACAGTTATAATGCGAGTGTTTCAATGAATAATAGTAAATCGCTGAATATTTTGCAATGGAATATAAGGGGTATGAATGAGCTTTGTAAATTTGATCAAATCTTGCAAACATTGGATCGTTGCAATAAATTAATTGATGTGCTTGTTATCGGGGAAACGTGGATCAAGTCGGGCAATGAAGATATCTTTAAAATTAGGGGCTATAATGGGATTTTTTCCTGTAGAGAACAATCGAACGGTGGAGTAGCTATCTACGTCAGGAAAAATATTTCTCATAGAGTAGTGCTGAACACTGTTGTTAACGGCTTTCATCATGCTCACATCGAACTCTGCATAATGCAACATTATTTCGATGTGCATTGTTTTTATCGCCCTCCATCTTACGATATTGGTCAATTCCTTGCCAAGCTTGAAAGTGTTCTCGCTTCCGCTTCAAATTCGCGCCCCTGTTTCATTGTAGGAGATCTCAATATACCGGTTAACCTATCGAATAACAATGTCGTCTCACGTTATAAAACTCACCTGGAATCGTATGGTTTCATATGTACGAACACATTTCCGACTCGCCCAGCTAGTTCAAATATTCTTGATCACGTTGTTTGTAGACTGGAGGATGCTGCTCGCTTACGAAACGACACGGTTTACACCATAGTTAGTGATCACGTTCAAATTATATCTTCATATAAACTTGCAGTAAAAAGAGAACCCGTTAATTTGACGAAATCAATAATCAATCATGAAAAACTCAATAACGACTTCCAAAATTTCATAGAAAACATCGAGTTGATTGATGATGTAGATGTATGTCTTTCAAATATCATCACAACCTACAATTCTTTACTTGCGGAAAACACTAGAACGGTCTCCAAAACTTTTAAATGTAAAGGCGTTTTTTGCCCCTGGATCAATTTCGATTTGTGGACACTGATTAAAATCAAAAGTAATTATCTGAAACGAGTAAAAAATAACCCCAATGATGAAAACCTCAAAGCTCTTCTGCAACACATAACTAAAAAAGTAAATGTAATGAAAAAGCGGTGCAAAAAGGCCTACTTTGAAAACCTTCTATCCAACACAACTCATTCAAAACTTTGGAAAAATATTAATACCATTTTTGGTCGTTCAAAGTCGGATGTTCCCATCAGCCTAATTTCCAATGATATCAGAGTCACTGAGACTAAAGAAGTATGTAATGTTTTCAACGAATATTTCTCTAGTATTGGCAAAAATTTGTCTGACAATATTCCCACGAGTCCCAACTCAAATCCTATTACAAATATACAACACGTCCAAGAAACAATCTTCTTGCGTCCTGCAACCATAAACGAAGTGATCCTTTTGATTAAAGGCCTCGAAAAAAATAACAGTTGTGGTCCTGATAAGATCCCCGCTAGTGTTCTTAAGAGTAACTGTACCACTTTTGCAAATATCCTAACCAAAGCTTTTAATTTAATAATTCAAACCGGCAGGTACCCAGACTGTTTAAAAATAGCCCGAGTAATTCCAATTTTCAAAGCAGGTGATCCAAACCAACCTTCCAACTATAGACCAATTTCAACATTGTGCGTTTTCAATAAAATTCTTGAGAAATTGCTCATCACTCGACTACTCGAGTTTTTGAACAAACACAACATAATTTACAACTACCAGTATGGGTTCAGGCAGGGCTGCAGCACTTTAATTGCAATGACCGAACTAATTGACTCCATCATTAGTCAAATTGATAGCAAAAGAATTGTTGGTGCCCTTTTTCTGGACCTAAAAAAAGCATTCGATACTCTGGATCACTCAATCCTGCTTAAGAAGTTAGAATGCTATGGTATCAGGGGATTGGCAAATCATTTTATTCGTAGCTATCTGTCGCATAGGAACCAATTCGTATCTATTGGAGACTCGTGTAGCTCTTATAGACCAATAGAAATAGGAGTGCCCCAAGGCAGTAATATTGGGCCACTGTTATTTTTATTGTATATCAATGACCTAGGTAGACTCGGATTAAAAGGGATTCCTCGTCTATTCGCGGATGACACCGCGTTGTTCTACCCGAACAACAACTGCCTGGATATTGTACGCGGCATTGAATCGGATTTAAAAACACTAACGACGTATTTCAACGAAAACCTTCTTTCCTTGAACCTATCAAAAACTAAATATATGCTGTTTCGTTCATCTAGAAGAGCTATAGGCGTGCATCCAGACCCAAGAATGGGACAGTCTGTAATCCAGGAAACTAACTGCTTCAAATATTTAGGACTTCACTTAGACCCCACACTCTCCTGGATTGAGCATATAACATCTATAGAGAGAAAAGTTGCATCGTTATGTGGGGCTATGCGTAAAGTATGCTCTTTTGTTCCCCAGCATGTACTTCTAAAATTTTATTATGCGCACATCCACTCATTGCTGAACTACCTTGTATCTGTGTGGGGCCGTGCCAGTATCTCGAATCTGAAAAAGCTACAAACGGTTCAAAACAGATGTCTTAAAATTATTTATAAAAAACCATTTATGTACCCTACTATTTTGTTATACAATAATAATGCCCATAACATTTTACCTTTGCTTGGGTTGACTAACTACCAAACAATAATGTACATCCACAATGCTTTGCATAATACTATTGCTCATAATAATCTAGAATTTACAACAGGCATTCGAGCTCACAGCACTAGACAAGCCAATCATTTATTATACTCCAGAGTATCCACGAACCTTGGTCAAAGACGCATTTCTTTCATCGGACCTAAGTTATTCAACCAGCTTCCTACGGATTTAAAGCAAATAACATGTCGCACTCGTTTCCAAGCAAAATTGAAACTAATTTTAAAAAATAAAATAGGAGAATTTTTAATATAAACTTCGTTCACCACCAATCGAGCTTATTCCTTTAGCTATAATTGGTTAACATTTTTTAAATAAAAACAATTGATAAATGCATTTTTTATAGCAATAAGTAATAAATAAATTTAAATTATTATGAGCTTCCTGCAAAGCTACGATGGGACCCTTAAAAGGATTCTTTTCCGCTGGGTACTCGCCGTAGCTTCTTGTCAAATTTTGTGTTTTGTCGGTCTCGAATTGTTTTTTTTTGTTCTCAGCGTTTCCGCGATTCGTAACTTTGTTTTGTTGTGCTGACCTTTTTTTTGTACGCTGAGAACTGATGTGTCCACTACCAGGGGGCTCCGTTTGTGAGCTTTTTGGTGTGGGGGTAAGAGGCGGGCTATTTAAAAAAAATAAAAAAAAAAAAATAACCTTTCTATATGAGAAAGGCAAAAATGTGCCAAAATCCAAAAAAGTGAATCGTAGTCAAATTTTTTTTTCGAGTTTGCATCAAATCTCGACGTTTCGTGCACCTTGAACACATTTAGCATCAAAAATAAAAATTCTATTTTTAATTTTTCCTATAGTTTATATGAGAAATTTCTGTGTGGCCGCACTCTGAAACCCGTAATTCCGGAACCAGAATTCCGATCGATCCAAAATTCAATAGCAGCCGATGGGAAGGTTGCACCATTCATTTGAGACTAAGTTTGGGCAAATCGGTCCAGCCATCTCTGAGAAA